>NC_069110.1:2913077-3060496 GCF_947172395.1 Bicyclus anynana
TACCATCTTATAAGCTTGCAAACCATCATCGTGGTGTGTCCGTGTGAAAAGTTCTTTGCGAAATATAATTTTTCATATCTAAATACTTACAATAAACATCCTTTGCTTACGTGGACTTGCCTAAATACACATGCGCGGAAAGAAGATAGCTCTCAAACGCAGTATCAAAGCATCTTAAATCAAGGTATACTTTGATTATTTTTCCAAAACAGCCAGGCGTACATAGTGCAAAAATGTTTGTATATAATATTTTTTCATATCAAATAACATACTTACTATATCTTTTCTTGTTTGCCTGGACATACATTAATACGCATGCGCTGTGAATCGACCACACCCTGTATACGGTTTCGAAGCGTCTGAATTCCAGATACTTTTAATAATTTTTCAAAAACATTTGCAAATAAAAAAGTGTTTTGTTAGGCTGTTTTCTGGAGCATATTTTTTGAAATACAAATTCTTAACTAATTTTTTTCTTTGTCCGGTATCTCCTTAATACGCATGCGCTAAAAAGCGTTCACCATCTTTTTCGTATCGAACAATCTAAAAGCCAAGTACTCTCTTATTACTTTGTGAAATATCATTATGGTGTGTCGTGTGAAAAGTTGTTTGCGAAATATAATTTTTCATATCTAAATACTTACAATAAACATTCTTTGTGTACGTGGACTTGCCTAAATACACATGCGCGGAAAGAAGACAGCTCTCAACGCAGTATCAAAGCATCTTAAATCAAGGTACACTTTGACTATTTTTCCAAAACATCAACAAGATGTATCTACTTTAAAAGTGTTTGTATAAAATACTTTTCATATCAAAATATATACTTCTTATAATTATACTCATTCGCCAGGACTTGCATTAATACGCATGCGTCGTGAATCGACCACACCCTGTTTATTGGTTTCGAAGCCTCTGAAATCCAGATACTGTTAATAATTTTTCAAAAACATTTGCAATTAAAAAAGTGTTTTGTTAGGCTGTTTTCTGGAGCATATTTTTTTAATATACACATTCTTAACTAATTTTTTTCTTTGTCCGGTATCTCCTTAATACGCATGCGCTAAAAAGCGTTCACCATCTTTTTCGTATCGAACAATCTAAAAGCCAAGTACTCTCTAATTACTTTGTGAAATATCATTATGGTGTGTCGTGTGAAAAGTTGTTTGCGAAATATAATTTTTCATATCTAAATACTTACAATAAACATTCTTTGTGTACGTGGACTTGCCTAAATACACATGCGCGGAAAGAAGACAGCTCTCAACGCAGTATCAAAGCATCTTAAATCAAGGTAGACTTTGATTATTTTTCCAAAACATCAACAAGATGTACCTAGTTTAAAAGTGTTTGTATAAAATACTTTTCATATCAAAATATATACTTCTTATAATTATACTCATTCGCCAGGACTTGCATTAATACGCATGCGCCGTGAATCGACCACACCCTGTTTATTGGTTTTGAAGCCTGTGAAATCCAGGTACCTTATAAGAAACTTCTCAAAACATTTGCAATTAAAAGTGTGTTTTTTTAGTCTGTTTTCCGATATATATTTTTTGATAAACAAATTCTTAATTTATTCCGGTCTCCGTTTGTCCGGTATCGTCTTAATACGCATGCGCTAAAAAGCGTTCACCATCTTTTTCGTATCGAACAATCTAAAAGCCAAGTACTCTCTTATTACTTTGCGAAATATCATTATGGTGTGTCGTGTGAAAAGTTGTTTGCGAAATATAATTTTTCATATCTAAATACTTACAATTAACATTCTTTGGCACGTGGACTTGACTAAATACACATGCGCAGAAAGAAGACAGCTCTAGACGCAGTATCAAAGCATATTAAATCCAGGTATACACTTTGATTATTTTTTCAAAACATCAGCCAGACGTACCTAGTGCAAAAATGTTTGTGTATAATACTTTTCATATCAAATAACATACTTTTTATAACTTTTCTTTTTTGCCTGGACATACATAAATACGCATGCGCTTTGCATCGACCACACCCTGTATACGGTTTCGAAGCGTCTGAAATTCAGATACTTTTAATAATTTTTCTAAAACATTTGCAATTAAAAACGTGTTTTGTTAGGTGTTTTCTGGAATATATTTTTTGATATACAAATTCTTAACTTATTTTTTCTCCGTTTGTCCGGTTTCTCATTAATACGCATGCGCCTTGAAGCGTCCACCATTTTTCCGTATCGATCAATCTAAAACCCAGATACCATCTTATAAGCTTGCAAACCATCATCGTGGTGTGTCGTCTGAAAAGTTGTTACAATAAACATTACAATAAACATCCTTTGCATACGTGGACTTGAATAAATACACATGCGCGGAAAGAAGACAGCTCTCAACGCAGTATCAAAGCATCTTAAATCAAGGTAGACTTTGATTATTTTTCCAAAACATCAACAAGATGTACCTAGTTTAAAAGTGTTTGTATAAAATACTTTTCATATCAAAATATATACTTCTTATAATTATGCTCATTCGCCAGGACTTGCATTAATACGCATGCGCCGTGAATCGACCACACCCTGTTTATTGGTTTTGAAGCCTGTGAAATCCAGGTACCTTATAAGAAACTTCTCAAAACATTTGCAATTAAAAGTGTGTTTTTTTAGTCTGTTTTCCGATATATATTTTTTGATAAACAAATTCTTAATTTATTCCGGTCTCCGTTTGTCCGGTATCGTCTTAATACGCATGCGCTAAAAAGCGTTCACCATCTTTTTCGTATCGAACAATCTAAAAGCCAAGTACTCTCTTATTACTTTGCGAAATATCATTATGGTGTGTCGTGTGAAAAGGTGTTTGCGAAATATAATTTTTCATATCTAAATACTTACAATTAACATTCTTTGGCACGTGGACTTGACTAAATACACATGCGCAGAAAGAAGACAGCTCTAGACGCAGTATCAAAGCATATTAAATCCAGGTATACACTTTGATTATTTTTTCAAAACATCAGCCAGACGTACCTAGTGCAAAAATGTTTGTGTATAATACTTTTCATATCAAATAACATACTTTTTATAACTTTTCTTTTTTGCCTGGACATACATAAATACGCATGCGCTTTGCATCGACCACACCCTGTATACGGTTTCGAAGCGTCTGAAATTCAGATACTTTTAATAATTTTTCCAAAACATTTGCAATTAAAAACGTGTTTTGTTAGGTGTTTTCTGGAATATATTTTTTGATATACAAATTCTTAACTTATTTTTTCTCTGTTTGTCCGGTATCTCCTTAATACGCATGCGCTAAAAAGCGTCCACCGTCTTATTCGTATCGAACAATCTAGCACCTAGGTACTCTGTTATTAGGTGGCAAAGTATTATCATGGTGTGTCGTGCTTAAAGGTGTTTGCGAAATATAATTTTTCATATCTAAATACTTACAATAGACATACTTTGTTTACGTGGACTTGCCTAAATACACATGCGCGGAAAGAAGACAGCTCTCAACGCAGTATCAAAGCAACTTAAATCAAGGTACACTTTGATTATATTTCCAAAACATCAGCCAGGCGTACCTAGCGCAAAAATGTTTCTGTATAATATTTTTCATATCAAATAACATACTTTTTATAACTTTTCTTTTTTGCCTGGACATACATAAATACGCATGCGCTTTGCATCGACCACACCCTGTATACGGTTTCGAAGCGCCTGAAATTCAGATACTTTTAATAATTTTTCCAAAACATTTGTAATTAAAAACGTGTTTTGTTAGGTGTTTTCTGGAATATATTTTTTGATATACAAATTCTTAACTTATTTTTTCTCCGTTTGTCCGGTTTCTCATTAATACGCATGCGCCTTGAAGCGTCCACCATTTTTTCCGTATCGATCAATCTAGAACCCAGATACCATCTTATAAGCTTGCAAACCATCATCGTGGTGTGTCGTGTGAAAAGTTGTTACAATAAACATCCTTTGCATACGTGGACTTGAATAAATACACATGCGCGGAAAGAAGACAGCTCTCAATGCAGTATCAAAGCATCTTAAATCAAGGTAGACTTTGATTATTTTTCTAAAACATCAACAAGATGTACTTAGTTTAAAAGTGTTATAAAAAATACTTTTCATATCTAAATATATACTTTTTATAACTTCCTCGTTCGCCTGGACTTACATTAACACGCATGCGCCGTGAATCGACCACACCCTGTATATTGGTTTCGAAGCCTCTGAAATCCAGGTACCTTTTTATTAACCTTTCCAAAACATTTGCAATTAAAAGTGTGTTTTTTTAGTCTGTTTTCCGAAATATATTTTTTGATAAACAAATTCTTAATTTATTCCTGTCTCCGTTTGTCCGGTATCGTCTTAATACGCATGCGCTTTGAAGCGTCCACCAACTTTTCCGTATCGATCAATCTAGAACCCAGACACCATCTTATAAGCTTACAAACCATCATCATGAAGTGTCGTGTGAATAGGTGTTTGCGAAATTTAATTTTTCATATCTAAATACTTACAATAAACATCCTTTGCTTAAGTGGACTTGCCTAAATACACATGCGCGGAAAGAAGACAGCTCTCAACGCAGTATCAAAGCATATTAAATCCAGGTACACTTTGATTATTTTTCCAAAACATCAGCCAGGCGTACCTAGTTTAAAAGTGTTTGTATAAAATACTTTTCATATCAAAATATATACTTCTTATAATTATACTCATTCGCCAGGACTTGCATTAATACGCATGCGCCGTGAATCGACCACACCCTGTTTATTGGTTTTGAAGCCTGTGAAATCCAGGTACCTTATAAGAAACTTCTCAAAACATTTGCAATTAAAAGTGTGTTTTTTTAGTCTGTTTTCCGATATATATTTTTTGATAAACAAATTCTTAATTTATTCCGGTCTCCGTTTGTCCGGTATCGTCTTAATACGCATGCGCTAAAAAGCGTTCACCATCTTTTTCGTATCGAACAATCTAAAAGCCAAGTGCTCTCTTATTACTTTGCGAAATATCATTATGGTGTGTCGTGTGAAAAGTTGTTTGCGAAATATAATTTTTCATATCTAAATACTTACAATTAACATTCTTTGGTACGTGGACTTGACTAAATACACATGCGCAGAAAGAAGACAGCTCTAGACGCAGTATCAAAGCATATTAAATCCAGGTATACACTTTGATTATTTTTTCTAAACATCAGCCAGACGTACCTAGTGCAAAAATGTTTGTGTATAATACTTTTCATATCAAATAAGATACTTTTTATAACTTTTCTTTTTTGCCTGGACATACATAAATACGCATGCGCTTTGCATCGACCACACCCTGTATACGGTTTCGAAGCGCCTGAAATTCAGATACTTTTAATAATTTTTCCAAAACATTTGTAATTAAAAACGTGTTTTGTTAGGTATTTTCTGGAATATATTTTTTGATATACAAATTCTTAACTTATTTTTTCTCCGTTTGTCCGGTTTCTCATTAATACGCATGCGCCTTGAAGCGTCCACCATTTTTTCCGTATCGATCAATCTAGAACCCAGATACCATCTTATAAGCTTGCAAACCATCATCGTGGTGTGTCGTGTGAAAAGTTGTTACAATAAACATTACAATAAACATCCTTTGCATACGTGGACTTGAATAAATACACATGCGCGGAAAGAAGACAGCTCTCAACGCAGTATCAAAGCATCTTAAATCCAGGTACACTTTGATTATTTTTCCAAAACATCAATAAGATGTACTTAGTTTAAAAGTGTTATAAAAAATACTTTTCATATCTAAATATATACTTTTTATAACTTCCTCGTTCACCTGGACTTACATTAACACGCATGCGCCGTGAATCGACCACACCCTGTATATTGGTTTCGAAGCCTCTGAAATCCAGGTACCTTTTTATTAACCTTTCCAAAACATTTGCAATTAAAAGTGTGTTTTTTTAGTCTGTTTTCCGAAATATATTTTTTGATAAACAAATTCTTAATTTATTCCTGTCTCCGTTTGTCCGGTATCGTCTTAATACGCATGCGCTTTGAAGCGTCCACCAACTTTTCCGTATCGATCAATCTAGAACCCAGATACCATCTTATAAGCTTGCAAACCATCATCATGAAGTGTCGTGTGAATAGGTGTTTGCGAAATTTAATTTTTCATATCTAAATACTTACAATTAACATTCTTTGTTTACGCGGACTTGCCTAAATACAAATGCGCAGAAAGAAGACAGCTCTCAACGCAGTATCAAAGCATCTTAAATCCAGGTACACTTTGATTATTTTTCCAAAACATCAGCCAGGCGTACCTAGTTTAAAAGTGTTTGTATAAAATACTTTTCATATCAAAATATATACTTCTTATAATTATACTCATTCGCCAGGACTTGCATTAATACGCATGCGCCGTGAATCGACCACACCCTGTTTATTGGTTTTGAAGCCTGTGAAATCCAGGTACCTTATAAGAAACTTCTCAAAACATTTGCAATTAAAAGTGTGTTTTTTTAGTCTGTTTTCGATATATATTTTTTGATAAACAAATTCTTAATTTATTCCGGTCTCCGTTTGTCCGGTATCGTCTTAATACGCATGCGCTAAAAAACGTTCACCATCTTTTTCGTATCGAACAATCTAAAAGCCAAGTACTCTCTTATTACTTTGCGAAATATCATAATGGTGTGTCGTGTGAAAAGGTGTTTGCGAAATATAATTTTTCATATCTAAATACTTACAATTAACATTCTTTGGTACGTGGGCTTGCCTAAATACAGAAAGAAGACAGCTCTAGACGCAGTATCAAAGCATATTAAATCCAGGTATACACTTTGATTATTTTTTCAAAACATCAGCCAGGCGTACCTAGTGCAAAAATGTTTGTGTATAATACTTTTCATATCAAATAACATACTTTTTATAACTTTTCTTTTTTGCCTGGACATACATAAATACGCATGCGCATTGCATCGACCGCACCCTGTATACGGTTTCGAAGCGTCTGAAATTCAGATACTTTTAATAATTTTTCCAAAACATTTGCAATTAAAAACGTGTTTTGTTAGGTGTTTTCTGGAATATATTTTTTTGATATACAAATTCTTAACTTATTTTTTCTCCGTTTGTCCGGTATCTCCTTAATACGCATGCGCCTTGAAGCGTCCACCATTTTTTCCGTATCGATCAATCTAGAACCCAGATACCAGATACAATCTTATAAGCTTGCAAACCATCATCGTGGTGTGTCGTGTGAAAAGTTCTTTGCGAAATATAATTTTTCATATCTAAATACTTACAATAAACATCCTTTGCTTACGTGGACTTGCCTAAATACACATGCGCGGAAAGAAGACTGCTCTCAACGCAGTATCAAAGCATCTTAAATCAAGGTATACTTTGATTATTTTTCCAAAACAGCCAGGCGTACATAGTGCAAAAATGTTTGTATATAATATTTTTCATATCAAATAACATACTTTCTATAACTTTTCTTGTTTGCCTGGACATACATTAATACGCATGCGCTGTGAATCGACCACACCCTGTATACGGTTTCGAAGCGTCTGAATTCCAGATACTTTTAATAATTTTTCAAAAACATTTGCAATTAAAAAAGTGTTTTGTTAGGCTGTTTTCTGGAGCATATTTTTTGAAATACAAATTCTTAACTAATTTTTTTCTTTGTCCGGTATCTCCTTAATACGCATGCGCTAAAAAGCGTCCACCGTCTTATTCGTATCGATCAATCTAGAACCCAGATACCATCTTATAAGCTTGCAAACTATCATCGTGGTGTGTCGTGTGAAAAGTTGTTTGCGAAATATAATTTTTCATATCGAAATACTTACAATAAACATCCTTTGGTTACGTGGACTTGCCTAAATACACATGCGCGGAAAGAAGACAGCTCTCAACGCAGTATCAAAGCATCTTAAATCAAGATTCACTTTGATTATTTTTCCAAAACATCAGCAAGGTGTACCTAGTGTAAAAGTGTAAGTAAAAAATACTTTTCATATCAAAAATATATACTTTTTATAACTTTCCTCGTTCGCCTGGACTTACATTAATACGCATGCGCCGTGAATCGACCACACCCTGCGTATTGGTTTCGAAGCCTCTGAAATCCAGGTACCTTTTTATTAACTTTCCAAAACATTTGCAATTAAAAGTGTGTTTTGTTAGGCTGTTTTCAAAATGTTTCAAATTCCTAATTTATTTTTTTCTCCGTTAGCTCTGTACGCATGCGCTAAAAAGCGTCCATCGTTTTTTTCGTATCGAACAATGTAAACTTCAGGTACTGTCTTATTAGCTTGCAAAATATCATCATGGAAATAGAAATTTAATTTTTCATATTTAAATACTTAAAGTAAATATTCTTCGTTCAAGTCGGCTTGCCTAAATACACATGTGCGGAAAGTTGACTGTTTTCTACGCAGTATCAAAGCATTTTAAATCAAGGTACACTTTGATTATTTTTCCAAAATATCAGCAAGCTTTATCTAGTGGAAAAGTGTTTGAAAAATTTTCGTATATAAATTTATAATTTTGATAACTTTCCACATTCGGCTGGACTTACATAAATACGCATGCGCCGTGAATCGACCACACCCTGTATATTGGTATCGAAGCCTCTGAAATTCGGGTATTCTTTTTTGATTATAAGTTATTATTGTTTCAAAATATTTTCGTATTTTAGTAATATTAGGCGTGTTTTAGCCAAACTGTTTTTAAATAATATACTTTGACATGTAAATACTTATAGTAAACTAGCGGCCCCGCTCAAGCTTCGCTTTGACTTATTAATTTATTTATTTGCACTTCTTCCCTATCCCTACCTTACAGTACCCTACTCCTACCCCTACCCCTACCCTACCTCTACCCTACCCTACAACTACCCTACCGGTACCCTACCCCTACCCTATCCCTATACCATAAACCTACCCTACCACTACCCCTACCCTACCCCTATCCTACCCCTTCCCTACCCCTACCCTACCCCTACCCTACCCTATCCCTACCCTACCCCTACCCTACCCCTACCCTACCACTATCCTACCCCTACCCTACCCCTACCCTAACCCTACCCCTACCCTACCCCTACCCCTAAAAAATTAGGAATCCTTCCTGAAATTCCAATAATGTAAATAAGTTTTGTTTACACCGCGATGTAAGAATAAAATAATGTACTACAACTTTGCAGAACACATTATTTTCTACAAAAAAAGTCGCGGCAGCATATATCTATCTTCTATATTTTAGCAGATATAGTACCTTTTGTACTTTAATAAATTATTTAAATTTTATACTAAGGTTTACGTCATTATTTACACAACTAAGCTTAAATCTTTATCAAAATAATATTGCTTAATAATCAAGAGGATATTATAGAGATAAGATTTGCCTTTTACAATATGTTAATTAGTCATATAGTTTCGGAGATAATTCAATATTTCTAAAAGACGCAATAATGCCGCTAAAAGACGCCCCGCGGTTTCACCCACGTAGTTCCTGTTCCCGAAAGAACGCGGAGTAAGAAAATTTAAATGAAATACAAATAACGTAGCTTTCTATTGGTGAAAGAATTTTTAAAATCGGTTTTGTAGATCCAGAGATTACCCCCTATACCAGTACCACTTACAATCTAAATATATAAAACTCAAAGGTGACTGACTGATATAGTGATCACTGAAGTGAACTAACCATTGGAAAGATCGGGCTGAAATTTGGCATGCAGGTAGATTTTATGACGTAGACATCCGCTAAGAAAGGATTTTGATCAATTCTACGCCCAAGGGGATGAAAGTTTGTATGAAACTTTGTCAATTTTAAACTGATTTTGCTGAAATTTGGATTAAAAATAGATTTTACTCTGGATTAACACATAGGCTACTTTTCATCCCGGAAAAATCCATGGTTCCCGTGGGATTTGTGAAAAACTAAATTTCACGCGGACGAAGTCGCGGGCGTCCGCTAGTTGTTAAAATAAGCCCAACGTATTATCAAGTCTTGAAAAAATATTTAATTAATCTTTCCTTTTGTTTCAGAGTGAAGAAATGTGGCTTCCTATTCAACAAGTTGTCAGAAACAATTATATTGTTATTAAATACGGTGCCGTACGTAATTTAGGTGCGTAAATTTTACTTCAGCATTGCTTTAAGTTTAGTTAACATTTCCCCAAATATTTTTCTATTCTCTTATATTATTTTAGTTTCGTAGAAATTCTTGCAAAAACAATGAATCAACTTTTTTCTGACTTTGGCCTTTTTATGTTTTGTTTAGTAAGTATTAAATCAACATTTTTTTATTATAGTCTTCTAATCGTTATCACTTTACAGATACGTTGCACACAATATCGCGGTTTTGGACAATGGGGCAATATAACCATAGAAGCGGATATGCGAAGGTTCAAACTGCTAGTGATGCAGGTATGTACAATTAAATATAATAAATTATAAAATATAACTGAATAGTCGAAAAATCATTCTATTGTTAAAAATTAAAGGTTATTTTATTTAACAATTATTTACAATATTTTAATTTTATCAGGATAAACAATTATTAAAATTTTTACAGGTGATGTTACACATACAACGGAAAACGAAGCTGCAGTGACAAGGGGCGTGAACATCAGTTTCGGAAGTATCGAGGAAGTGTCCCGTTTGAGCTTATTACATCTGTCGCTATTAAACGGACTTATATAATTATTTTTGTATCAGAAAAGACATAAACACTAAAGTAACTAAAAGACACTAAAAAGACATGAACATTTAACCAACTTCAAAAGAGTAAATAAAAAAAAAAAAATATAATAAGTTACATAGGCTTCAATTAAAATGTAATTTTTGTATCTTACATAAGATTAAAGTAAACTCTAAACTTGGAACTTTGAAACTTAGCAATCTTCTTCAGTTCTGTCACCAGAACACACATTACTCTACTATACTATAATGATAATGTAAAACTTGATGTTGTAGCCAGGATTTACCTACTCTTTTGAAGTTGATTAAAATTCAATTATTAAAACAATAAAAACTTTTTTATTTAGGTTATTCATTACCGTATTGTTCTTTCTGCGTTATCAAAATTATTTCATTAGTATAATAAAATACTTCAAAAGTAAGTTTTTTTATCTGTGATCTTTTAGATTGTTTAAAAAGTCTGGTTTTTTGTACATATTAAATTTTATTTAAGAGTAACTGTAGTATAACTACTGGCCAAAGAAATAGTTAAACTAAAAAATAGTTCTTAGATTTTGTTAAAAAAACTACCTACTATAAATTGTCTATATATGTCCGTTTAATAGTAGATATAATATGTTTAAAATGAAGGTTGGTATTTACTGATTTATTATTTTTAAATAGAATAATTTGCATTTAGTTGAAGAAGATGATATTTTTTATGTATTTTTACGGTGATTTAGGATTTTTGTTTTTTGACTTTCTTTAAATAGGTATCTCGATGTATTATGTTACATCATACTGTAATTATTCTGAAGTATAAATTAACGAATGTTGTATCATATTGGGATTTTATGTAGTGACTTCAATTTTCTATGTGGTTTTCATATGGATAGTAATCGTGTTTAATTTTATTTTTTTATTTGTGTTATTTTTTACACTTCAACATCAGAGGAATAAGCATTATAAGGTTAATAGTAGAAGAGATGCGTCCGAATAAAGATTATGCAGGATTCGTTACACAGTGGACTTCTGGTCCAGTTCGCTATATTATAGCGAGGTATTTTATTGATAGACGTATGTTCGTAGCGTGACTGCTCTGCGAAGTGTTCTACTGTTATAGGTGATTATCACATTATGTATACCGTATGTTTGTTTTGTCAACTTATTAATCCACTGAAAACATATTTAAAGACAATATTTATTTGTCGTGTTTTAAATGAAATCTACTACCGGCTCAATATTCTCGTCTCGTCTCTCCCAAACTACATTTCTACTTAACGTCATGTAGACCATCTGTTTGTTCTGTCAACTATCACGTAAGACAACATATTCAACGTCAAAATTGTTCAATTCAAATGGTCCGCGGTTCAGAAGACTTTGCAATAGAACAGTCGAACCAATAACGCCCAAGGATTCTCCAATGTTCCGTCGTGCAGTGCCATCAAATTCACACAAAGGATGTTTTATACCGTACGTTGAGGGTGTTTCAACAAAATTATACAGTGTTTTGTTGATAATGAAGCCAAACTACTGCAGAATAAATATCTAACCGCACGCGCCACGAATGAAGTTCCGCGGCTAAAAGCTGAACTAAAATTGACATCGCCTTACACAAATGACAATAGGACCGCCATTACGGGACTTGTTTGGTGGAGCGGAGTATATTATCCCTTTGCGAAAATTGGATCAAGGAGCTTTATTGCCACGTACATACTAAACAGTAAAAGTTTTGAAAAAAAAAACGTTATAGCATTAAATCTCTACAGTGTTCTAATACTTCTTTTACGTTACCTCTATCTTCTACAGTGTACTTTACTATTTCTATTGCTTTACCTCTCCATATCGCCATCGATCACTTATAACCTGAGATATTTAGATTATTAAAATGTAATAATTGATCTTATTAATAACGTGTTAGAAATAAAATTTGTACATTGATGAAACATAAACATGAACCTTATGACCTTAAAATATAAATACGTATATTTTAAGTAGGTGTAAATAATAGATTTTAAGTCTGATAACGGTACAAACATCATTCTGATATATATATAAAAAAAAAACAAAAAAAAAACAAAAAAACGAAAAAAAAGAACAAAAAAAAATACAAAATAGGCCTCGGAATAATAATAATGAATGTAGATTAGGAACTTTGGCCCTTTCGCTGTTATCTGCCTTCGACTGATATTAACTGATTTAAAAGCGCATTTAACAATGCAATTTATTATCCATTATGACATAAATAATTTTTATATTTTATTTATTATAATTTATTTTAGCAACGTATCTTTTATATAATTTGTAAACAAATTTCTGATGAACACATTTACAAATTTTTTTCAAAATTCAAAATTCGCTCCGCAGCCGAGATTTCTAAATGTAATACATAATATACACGTATAATATATGTATATATACACGAATTTCTCGTTTAAATAAATATCCAATTTATTGTTCACGCTAAATATCGCCTGCTCTTATTTAATAACTATATGTCACTAAGGAATCGTTGCTTATACCTACTGGATTTGATGATCACAAACGGCGCAGATTCTCATCCCAATAAAGTTGAAACAAACTTGATATGCCACTTTTGGAACGCGTATTACATAACTACACTCTCCTTTCGTGTGTTAAATATATAGGATGGTCGTTTTCGAGCCATCAACTCACTACTGAACTCGAGTCTCTTCTCACAATGCGAGGAGTTAGGCCAATAGTCCACCACGCTAGCCCAATGCGGATAGGCAGACTTCACCCACGCATATAATTAAGAAAAATCTCTGGTATGCAAATATAGGATAGTGCGTGTGCAAAAGTTTGATATTATTTTTCAATAAAATGTATGACAGTTAATGTCATAATTACTCTCATATATTATATAAACTGTAATTATGATTTTAATTGATATCGGAAAACCGTTAATCCAGAGGTGTTGTTACCGCAGTATCAGCCTTATCAAAATTACGGGCCCCCCGACCTACAGGGGCCTCTTTCGTGTGAAAGCAAATCTTGGTAAAATGTTATCCACAATCTCACTTGATCTTTTTCTTCCCGGAAAAAATCACACAAAAATCTGCCTACAGAGTTTCACTTCAGAAATGACAAAAGACAAAAAACAAGTGCAAGTTAAGCTCGCGTGAAAAGAAACGTTGTTACCTAAAATTAAAATTATAAAATGTTAAGGCTCAAATAGAATTCCTAATAGTGGGTTTTAGGCGTGCTTCATAATCAATTAATTGGAAGCTATTCATTTTAGAATTGTAAAAAATATATAAATACTTGAGATCCTCATAAGAAACTCTTTGATTCAACAAGTCACACGATACAGTTTGCAGTTTTTTTTTTACTTTTCTATCTCGCCCCCCAAAAGGGACCAATTTTTTTAAGTAAGTCAGAAAACAGCTAAAGGGCCTTACTCATTTGCCAGGTGTAACTGTAACCGAACAGACACTAACAAGACCTGGGAACTCGATTAGAATCATCTTCGCTCGGGCCATTTGACATTCCAACTTATGGCTCGCTGCTTAAATGTAACTGAGACACAAGTTTGTAGCCGACTACACACAACAGCAGCAAGCACGTGCTTGTTTATTCATTCAACATGACACGTGGCTTCTTCCTCTTTTAACAAAATATATAATATAGAATTGAACCTCATTTTCAAACATGTCATTAATTTTGTTTCACGAAACTCTCAAAACTAACTGGAATACGGCGCTGTCATAATTATGCTGCTGTTGTAGATAAGTTCAGAATTATGACTGCAGCGATATGTCGCCTGTTGCTGATTTCTGTAGTCTTCTTCTTCGAGCTATGCTCGCTCCTTTACAGTTGCAGCTCCCTATTGAGTGCGCGCCTTTAGATACGCTAGTGGCTTATAGTCTGTATTGTATAACTAAGGTTATGTTGTAGAAAATAATTAGGAGCCTATAATAACATTAATTCTGTAAATCATTTTATTGAATTTCAGTAATAATTAAAAACTACTTCATTATTTTACTTCGTTACAAATAAATTCATTCAAAAAAGTTTTAATTCAATTTTGAAATATCGGTGATTAAGTTTTTTAAAATATTTGCTATGTTGTTTAAAATGTTTATATCGTTTAACATCCGTTAAAATCAAAATTATTACTATTAAATTAATTTATAAGTAGCTATAATAATCAACGTGTTTTAATATAATTATGAAGTGTATATTAAAAATGATACTTCTTATGAGCAGTAGCCGTACATTCATCAAGCAAATTGAGTAGCATGTACATAGTTAATTTTAGGAATGTGTAAAAGATTATAAGTCAATGTAAATATGAATCAAAATGGTAGTACAATGATATATACAATACACATAGCTTATAATGTATTGTAACGATTTAGTCTAATAAAATTAATTTGTTTGACTAAAATATATTATTAGTCACGTGTAAGTATAATGTCATGAGTTCGTTTAGGCCATTCTCCCCCGAGACAATCGCCACGTGACTCGAGTTGTGTACTATTTACGTTTGTATTTTTGAAAAAAATTGAAAACTGTAGGAAATATTAATATCGCTTTTATAAAGTAAGCGATCGATAAGAGAAAAAGTCTCAAAAAGATGATTTTTCAGATTCACATATAATAAACCATTAAGCTTTAAATTCATTAGTCATCTTTTAATTTTTAGGTAGATTATGGTTATTGAAAGTTTCCTTTATCCTTCACTCGACATCGTAGGTACGACTTAAGAAAAAGAAATGAATACAGTGCGCTGTGTGCAGAAATCGAATTAATGGTGAAGCAAATCTTTATGGGTGACTTGTGGGTTGCGTCTCAGTCGCATAGCTCTATCTATCTCTGTGGGAGAAAGGCAAAAAAGGCCTTACATTATCTTGACGTAACTTAGGTAAATTCTATAATATTATGGTCTATGATTAAGCTGTAAATGGAGTATTAAAAGGTCTCGAAGCATGTATTAGGTATATTGTATGTAGTATCACGTAAGGCTATTTTGAATTTGGAATTTTAGTGCCACTGAAATTACTTTTAAGTAAGTAAATTATTTTTGTTGACGTTTTAATTTTGTTATATTTCTCTTTTGGTCTTAATTTAGTTTCTACAGCATAAATTAAGATAAAATAATAGAGTACGGTAATGGACCATAATTTGGTTTTTAAGTATTGTGTAATAATGGTAAATAATATTAAGGTACCGTTACATAATGTATTAAATAATAGTCTTAGGTTTATTCTCCAATTTCTCGTAAATATTATATATTTTTAAAAGTTCATAGAGTTAAGAAAACTTTTTTCTCTTGCTTGCTTGCTTTCTACTAATGCTGGTTTATTTATAAGAGATACTTATGCATATAAAGTATTGGGAACTGTTTTAGATGAAGTAAGAAATTGTTTTAATTATATCGATATTTTTGGTATCTCGAGATTGGCAGATCCTGAGATAGCCGCATATAAGCAAACAAAATTCTTCCGTTTTCTTCGCTTTTTATCATTATAGACAAACTAACACAATTTATGAAACCTTCCAAAAGTCACATGTCAAACGATCTATTTGTATAAAAGTTATTGACAAACATACAGACAGATTAAAATTTTTATATCAGCTTTTCTGTCCACTCGCCGTCACGTGTGGTCAACGGAGAGCTAGTCACTTGTTGATATAGGTAGTGAGCGTGTTCCCTTAGTACTTACTCCTTACAAGGAATATTAACCTGCTCGATGCGAGACGGTGGTAATCAGGCGCCGGGTAGCTACAATACTTAGCATTGTAATGACAATATAATCTCTCAATATAGGTCTCAGCCACATCACAGACTATAACATAATAAATTTTCATTTCATTTCATAAAAAAAAAAAATAAAAAAAAAAAAGAAAAAAAAAATAATTTTACTTGCCTACTGCATAGTGTTACTAATAATAATTATCTGTAGAGGAAAAAAATTACCCATAAAGCTTTTTCGCATCTGTCCCACATAAACCATTGCATTTTTTAAATATTTATGTTCTTCTTAATAGTACTCATAGAACTCTTCATTTTATTGTTTACCACCACCGATGTGTTTACGTCTTAAAGGTTGTAGTGCTTTAGTTTCCACATTTGAGTTGTAACTTGTACCATCAAACAAACTCAAAGCAAATATTATGCTTTGTAAGGTAATATTAGTATGTAATAGGTTATGATTTACCACATACAATCAGATGTATTTGTGCCATCAAATTTCAATTCAGTACATGATTATAACAAATTAAGCTTACTAAGATCGGCAAAAAAATAAAATAAGTATCTATCGAATGTATGTTGCTTTGTAAAGTTTATGATGCTTAAACAGCGCTTATATACATAATAACGTATTATATTATACTATATTATTAGTATCATAATAGGTGTAGGTTTGGATTCTTTTAGTTTCACGCTCATTTGTTGTAATAAAACAATTTTACTTATACCTTCGGGCACTGCCCATGACCAGATTAAGGTTGTAATATTCATCGATTTGTGCTTTTACCCGTCACTGTATCCTCCGGGTAGGTACTTGTAACGACGTTTTTACGCACACTTGAGTCACGTGTCATTTACCTTCCGTTTAAACCGCGTAAGTATCTTCTGAGTAATATTTTGAAAATGTTTGGTATTGAAATAAAAGGATTCTTTCAGTTTGTCACTCATTTACTGCAGTGCGGTATGACGTATACTTTCGGGTAACGCTCTTATAGAGATCCTCTTATAGAGAGATTCTTTCAGAACAAGAGTGTACCTAATATTCATTATTCATCGATTATTTTTCCAGTGATAGCAAAAAAGCTTTTACCCGTCACTTAATCCTCCGGATAGGTACTTGCAACGACATTTTTAACGCGTACTTTAGTGGCGTGTCGTTTACCTTCCGTTTAAATAGCGCGTAAGTATTCCTATAGGTCAAGGATATACCTAATATTCATTGATTACTTTTCCAGTGATAGTAAAAATGGTTTTACCTGTCACTGTATAATCCGGATAGGTACTTGCATCGACATTTTTAACGCGTACTTTAGTGGCGTGTCGTTTAACTTCCGTTTAAATAGCGCGTAAGAATTCCTTTAGGTCAAGGATATACCTAATATTCATTGATTACTTTTCCAGTGATAGAAAAAATGGTTTTACCTGACACTGTATCCTCTGGATAGGTACTTGCAACGACATTTTTAACGCGTAATTTAGTGGCTTGTCGTTTACCTTCCATTAAAACAGTGCGTAAGTATTCCTTTAGGTCAAGGATATACCTAATATTCATTGATTACTTTTCCAGTGATAGTAAAAATGGTTTTACCTGTCACTGTATCCTCCGGATAGGTACTTGCAACGACGTTTTTAACGCGTACTTTAGTGGCGTGTCGTTTACCTTCCGTTTAAATAGCGCGTAAGTATTCCTTTAGGTCAAGGATATACCTAATATTCATTGATTACTTTTCCAGTGATAGAAAAAATGGTTTTACCTGACACTGTATCCTCTGGACAGGTATTTGCAACGACATTTTTAACGCGTAATTTAGTGGCGTGTCGTTTACCTTCCGTTAAAACAGTGCGTAAGTATTCCTTTAGGTCAAGGATATACCTAATATTCATTGATTACTTTTCCAGTGATAGTAAAAATGGTTTTACCTGTCACTGTAACTTCCGGATAGGTACTTGCAACGACATTTTTAACGCGTACTTTAGTGGCGTGTCGTTTACCTTCCGTTTAAACAGCGCGTAAGTATTCCTTTAGGTCAAGGATATACTTAATATTCATTGATTACTTTACCAGTGATAGTAAAAATAGTTTTATCTGTCACTGTATCCTCCGGATAGGTACTTGCAACGACATTTTTAACGCGTACTTTAGTGGTATGTCGTTTACCTTCCGTTTAAACAGCGCGTAAGTATCGTGTGAGTAGCATTTTGAAAATGTTTGGTATTTCAACAGAAGTACCTATGATGCTATTTTCCTACTAAGATAGCTATTTGTTGTAGTTGGGTGTTTATACCTTCCAGCAACACCCTTGGCCAGATCAAGGCTAAAATATTTATCGATAACTTTTCCAAATAGAAAAAGACTTTCTATGCACTTAATTATAATTTTGACTAGTTTTTGGTAATTTAACTGAAATAATGATACGTGTTGATTATTTGTTCAATGCGAACAAGTTGATAGCGCAGTGGCACCACGGTGCTACGAGCTGCCTTCAGCGTCTGAGCTCCGGTGGTAAATTTGAGGTATAATTTGTAGGACATTTGTTTCTAGATGCGAAGCCGATCTCAGGGTTTCAAGTTATACCTAAACTTTGCACCTTCCCTTGTGAAACAGAAGGACATTGCCTTGGATTCTTCTAGTTTAACGCCCATTTGCTGAAGTAGGGCATTTATACTTTTGGGCAACGCCCTTAGCCAAATAAGGCTGTAATATTTATCGATTACTTTTCCAGTGATGGTAAAAATGGTTTTACCTGTCACTGTATCCTCCGGATAGGTACTTGCAACGACATTTTTAACGCGTACTTTAGTGGCGTGTCGTTTACCTTCCGTTTAAATAGCGCGTAAGTATTCCTTTGGGTCAAGGATATACCTAATATTCTTTGATTACTTTTCCAGTGATAGTAAAAATGGTTTTACCTGTCACTGTATCCTCCGGATAGGTACTTGCAACGACATTTTTAACGCGTAATTTAGTGGCGTGACGTTTACCTTCCGTTTAAACAGCGCGTAAGTATTCCTTTAGGTCAAGGATATACCTAATATTCATTGATTACTTTTCCAGTGATAGTAAAAATGGTTTTACCTGTCACTGTATCCTCCGGATAGGTACTTGCAACGACATTTTTAACGAGTACTTTAGTGGCGTGTCGTTTACATTCCGTTTAAACAGCGCGAAAGTATTCCTTTAGATCAAGGATATACCTAATATTCATTGATTACTTTTCCAGTGATAGTAAAAATGGTTTTACCTGTCACTGTATCCCCCGGATAGGTACTTGCAACGACGTTTTTAACGCGTACTTTAGTGGCGTGTCGATTACCTTCCGTTTAAATAGCGCGTAATTATTCCTTTAGGGCAAGGATATACCTTATATTCATTGATTACTTTTCCAGTGATAGTAAAAATGGTTTAACCTGTCACTGTATCCTCCGGATAGGTACTTGCAACGACATTTTTAACGCGTACTTTAGTGGCATGTCGTTTGCCTTCCGTTTAAACAGCGCGTAAGTATTCCTTTAGGTCAAGGATATACCTAATATTCATTGATTACTTTTCCAGTGATAGTAAAAATGGTTTAACCTGTCACTGTATCCTCTGGATAGGTACTTGCAACGACGTTTTTAACGCGTACTTAAGTGGCGTGTCGTTTACCTTCCGTTTAAACAGCGCGTAAGTATCGTGTGAGTAGCATTTTGAAAATGTTTGGTATTTCAACAGAAGTACCTATGATGCTATTTTCCTCCTAAGATAGCTATTTGCTGTAGTTGGTTGTTTATACCTTCCGGCAACACCCTTGGCCAGATCAAGGCTAAAATATTTATCGATAACTTTTCTAAATAGAAAAAGACTTTCTATGCACTTAATTATAATTTTGACTAGTTTTTAGTAATTTAACAGAAATAATTGCTGAAGTAGGGCATTTATACTTTTGGGCAACGCCCTTAGCCAAATCAGGCTGTAATATTTATCGATTACTTTTCCAGTGATGGTAAAAATGGTTTTACCTGTCACTGTATCCTCCGGATAGGTACTTGCAACGACATTTTTAACGCGTACTTTAGTGGCGTGTCGTTTACCTTCCGTTTAAACAGCGCGTAAGTATTCCTGTAGGTCAAGGATATACCTAATATTCATTGATTACTTTTCCAGTGATAGTAAAAATGGTGTTACCTGTCACTGTATCCTCCGGATAGGTACTTGCAACGACATTTTTAACGCGTACTTTAGTGGCGTGTCGTTTGCCTTCCGTTTAAACAGCGCGTAAGTATACCTAATATTTATCGATTACTTTTCCAGTGAGAGTAAAAATGGTTTTACCTGTCACTGTATCCTTTTTTTTTATTTATTCTATACAAGTTATCCCTTGACTACAATATCACCTGATGGTAAGTGATGATGTAGTCTTAGATGTCTTAGATGGAAGCGGGCTAACTTGTTAGGAGCAGGATGAAAATCCACACCCCTTTCGGTTTCTAGACGGCATTGTACCGGAACGCTAAATCGCTTGGAGGTACGTCTTTAACGGTAGGGTGGTAACTAGCTACGGCCGAAGCCTCCCACACACAAACAAAAATCCTATCCTCCGGATAGGTACTTGCAACGACATTTTTAATGCGTACTTTAGTGGCGTGTCGTTTACCTTCCGTTTAAACAGCGCGTAAGTATTCCTTTAGGTCAAGGATATACCTAATATTTATCGATTACTTTTCCAGTGATAGTAAAAATGGTTTAACCTGTCACTGTATCCTCCGGATAGGTACTTGCAGCGACATTTTTAACGCGTACTTAAGTGGCGTATCGTTTACCTTCCGTTTAAACAGCGCGTAAGTATCGTGTGAGTAGCATTTTGAAAATGTTTGGTATTTCAACAGAAGTACCTATGATGCTATTTTCCTACTAAGATAGCTATTTGCTGTAGTTGGGTGTTTATACCTTCCAGCAACACCCTTGGCCAGATCAAGGCTAAAATATTTATCGATAACTTTTCCAAATAGAAAAAGACTTTCTATGCACTTAATTATAATTTTGACTAGTTTTTGGTAATTTAACAGAAATAATGATACGTGTTGATTATTTGTTCAATGCGAATAAGTTGATAGCGCAGTGGCACCACGGTGCTACGAGCTGCCTTCAGCGTCTGAGCTCCGGTGGTAAATTTGAGGTATAATTTGTAGGACAATTGTTTCTAGATGCGCCGCCGGTCTCAGGGTTTCAAGTATATACCTAAACTTTGCACATTCTCTTGTGAAACAGAAGGATATTGCCTTGGATTCTTCTAGTTTAAGGCCCATTTGCTGAAGTAGGGCATTTATACTTTTGGGCAACGCCCTTAGCCAAATAAGGCTGTAATATTTATGACTTTTCCAGTGATGGTAAAAATGGTTTTACCTGTCACTGTATCCTCCGGGTAGGTATTTGCAACGACGTTTGTAACGCGCGTTTTAGTCGCATGTCGTTTACCGTCCGTTAAAATAGCGCTCATGTATCATCAATATGTATATTGTGAGTAGCATTTTAAAACTGTTTGATATTTCAATTGAAGGACCTATGTTTGTATTTTCTGTATGTATTCTGTCTGTAGTCGGGTATTTATATCTTTGGCCAGATCAAGGCTGTAATATTTATCGATTACTTTTCCAAATAGAAAAAGACTTTATGTACAATAAATTATAATTTTGACTACATTTTGTATAATTTTGGTAATTTTGCAAAATAATGAAATGTTAAAAAATTTAAAATTTTGAAGAACCCCCGAATGTCATGAAATTATTAATTGCACTATCGATCAAGTCATCAATCATCATCAAATAATTTTTCAAATACCCTTATTATTAAATATAATTTTCATCATCATCATCATCATCATCATCATCATCATCATCATCATATTAGCCGATGGACGTCAACTGCAGGACATAGGCCTTTTGTAAGGACTTCCAAACATCACGCAATCCCTGCGACTCGCTTGATGTCGTCAGTCCACCTGGTTGGGGGTCGGCCAACACTGCGCTTACTAGTGCGGGGTCGCCATTCCAGCACTTTGGGACCCCAACGTCCATCGGCGTCAAGCTTTATATGGACAGGACAAATATAATTTTATATGTCACTAATACTTCCGCATATTTCTAACGATAGTTCTTCATGCATAAATATCCATAAATACCTTCCACGCAGGGCATTTAATATGCCGTTTGCTGTTATTCTTCTTTCTGCTGCTTCATAAGCAGTGTCGCTATTTTCCGTGTCACGTTGAATACGTTTTTTTAGCCACTGTTTTTTAACCGTTCGTGATTACGGCAGGTATAATGCGCCTGTTATAGAACTCACCCCGCCAAATAAGTGGGAGGGCATGTGCAAGCCCGCCTGGGTTAGTACCACACACTCGCATGTATTTAATATTCGCATTTGATAAAGGTGCTTCGTGCAAATGTGAATATTAATACAATCTTACCTCAACAATAGTACTTATACGGTTGTATTTAAAATAAACTGGACTTTGTCCGGTCCAAAAACATTTTTGTTGATTTTTAGTTCCTGGAAACAACAACAAATGCTTTTAGACTTCAATTAAGTTCAGTTAGTATTGAGTACAACCGTATTTCAGTATCTATTGTTAGGAGTAGAGTGACGAGTGAGCCAGTTTCTCAGCACACGAGACAAAACACCTCGGGGTTTGTTTCTTTGTGACATTCTAAACTGAAATTCGTGGCACCAAATTTAGCGGTTCTATCTGGAATGTTGTATTTGACGTCACTAGCTTCAAAAGAATGAACTAAGAAACAGGGTCGAAGTCTCGCGGTGTAGAACCAATTATTAGTCAAGATTGTAACGTCTGCTCTATTTTTGTTATAAATATATTTTATCAAATTGATTTTTCTAATACCCATAGTATTTAAAATAATTTTACCTGTCACTGATTCTTTTCGGTACGTGTAGCGGTATGCGCACAAGTATCCCGTGCCGTTTATCTGCCGTTCAGCTGGCATATTCACTATTTTGGTATTTTTTTATCAACCTATTAAAATACATATCAAATTAATTAACAAAATGTCATCTACCTACTATATATAAGTAACAAATCATCCGGTGCCTACTCGTGGATATCATACACTATGTAAATGACATTTCTCAATTGACTTGTTATTTACATTAATAGGTTAATAAAGACCAAAATAGAGAATAGGCCAGCTGGGCAATTTTATTAAACGTTAGCTATTATTCTTCTTTTAAGTACTTCGCAGTGTCTATTTAATTAATATTAAATAGCGTAAAGTTTTTCGTTGTATTACACACGTTTGATCTATAGCTACTGATTTTAACCGTTTGTCAAACTCTTCATTACTATGACCAGCCTTCTAATCTACACACTGTTATACTTTTATCGTTAATTCGCTAAAAAAACATATAGTCTGAAAAAAAATTGACGTGGGAGGGCATGTGCAAGCCCGCCTGGGTTAGTACCACACACTCGCATGTATTTAATTTTCGCATTTCATAGAAGTGCTGCAGTGAATATTAATACAACATTGTTTCAACAATACTACTAATATGGTTGTAATTACGGTTATAACTGAATTGTATAATGTTGAGACAGAGAAGCGAGTGAGCCAGTTCCTCAGCACACGAGGCAAAACACCTCGGCGTCTTGTTTCTTTGTGACATTCTGAACTGAAATTCGTGACACCTTTAGCATTTCTTTAAAATGTTAAACACGAATAACGAATGAAGCAAGAAATAGAGCCCAAGCCTCACAGGGTAGAACCAACAATTGGTCAAGATTGTATCGACTGCCCTATTTTTGTTATAAATTTATTTCATCAATTTGATACGGGGTACATGTAGCGGTAGTTTTACGCGCATAAGTGTCCCGTACCGTTTATCTGTTCAGGGCAATTTTCTTTAACGTTTGCTGTTATTTGCTGTTGTTATTCTCCCTTTAAGTATTTCTTATACAGTGTCAGTTAGATTTAAATTAAAATAGCGTAAGCTTTTTCATCGTATCACACATGTTCGATCTCTCCATGAATATGACCAACTCCTTACTGTGACACTTTAATCGATTACCCGTTAAAAACATATATTCAGGAGGAATGACGTGGGACCACACTCTCGCATGGACTTATTGTTCTCATTTGGTAGAAGATTTATTATATACGATCTGATTTCAAAACTTGTACTAATATTTACGATTATAACCGCGTCTCCTGCGAGTGAGCCAGTTTGTCTACTCATAAGACAACACAATAAATACGTTTCATCAAATTTTTAATTACTGCTTTTTAACCGTTCTTAATTACTCAAGGTATGATGCGCCTATGAAAGAATTCACCCCGCCCAGGGACTCAAAATAGGCGTAAATGTACTTAATTAATTTTGTTCATGTTTGCATTTACAATATTTGCTTGTCAATTTTTTAACTGTACCGTGATGAAATATCCCGTGCTGTTTACTTTCCATTTAGGGCAATTTAATTTGCCGTTTGCTGATATTCTTCTTTATGCTGCTTCTTAAGCAGTGTCGCTATTTTTCGTATCACAATAAATATACGTTCCACTAAATTTTTAGCTACTGCCTTTTAACCGTTCTTGGTTACTATCTTGATGCGCCTGTTATAAAACTCACCCCGCCCAGGGACGCCCGTATAGTCGTGAATATACTTGATTTAACATATAGAGTGTTTAGTATCTAATATACTAAACACTCTATATGTCAAATCCGCTGCAAAATTTTAATGAATCTGAATGACTGTGAAATTTTATTTGTCATTTGCTGTTTTGCATCTTTTTACTGCTTCTAAAAAATAAGTGGGAGGGCATGTGCAAGCCCGCCTGGGTTAGTACCACACACTCGCATGTATTTAATATTCGCATTTGATAAAGGTGCTTCGTGCAAATGTGAATATTAATACAATCTTACCTCAACAATAGTACTAATACGGTTGTATTTAAAATAAACTGGACTTTGTCCGGTTCAAAAACATTTTTCAAAAAAAGGGAGAGGTTACTCAATTCGACCGTATATATTTTAGACTTCAATTTAGTTCAGTTAATAGTGAGTACAACCGCATTTCTGTATCTATTGTTAGGGGTAGAGTTACGAGTGAGCCAGTTTATCAGCACACGAGACAAAACACCTCGGGGTCTTGTTTCTTTGTGACATTCTGAACTAAAATTCGTGGCACCAAATTTAGCGGCTCTTTATGAAATACTGAATTTGATGTCACTTGTTACGAATAACATAAAATTGAAAATTTTGAAGAACCCCGAATGTCATGAAATTATTAATTACACTCTCGATCAAGTCATCAATAGTTTCTTTCAGTGCGCTTTC
The DNA here is from genome assembly GCF_947172395.1 of Bicyclus anynana. Taxonomy (NCBI): domain Eukaryota; kingdom Metazoa; phylum Arthropoda; class Insecta; order Lepidoptera; family Nymphalidae; genus Bicyclus; species Bicyclus anynana. The sequence goes on from NC_069110.1 coordinate 2,938,786, forward strand.
ATTTGAGACCTCACTCGAATATATTTGCTGACAATCTGTTGTTCTTCCCCAATTTCATCCCCCACAACTTTTAAATAGCTCAACCAATTTTCATCAAACATGTCTAAGAGCACTCGTCCGTAAGTCACCTTTAATACGAAAATAACTAAATTGAAATCGCTTCATCCGTTCAGCAACTACAGTGCCACAGACATGCTGACTGACAGACAGACAGACACGTCAAACTTATAACACCCCTCTTTTTGCGTCCGAGGTTAATAAAGAATGAACTTAGAAACAGGATCCAAGTCTCGAGGGCAGAAACAGTTATTAGTCAAGATTGTATCGTCTGCCCAATTTTTGTAACAAATTTATTTTAAAAACATCAGTTTTCAAATACCCTTATTATTTAATATAGTTTTACCTGTCACTAATTCTTCCGCGTATTTGTGACGATAGTTTTACGCGCATAAATATCCCGTGCCGTTTATCTTCCGTTCAGGACAATTTTATTTGCCGTTTGCCGTTATTCTTCTTTCTGCTGATCCCTAAGCAGTGTCGCTATTCTCCTTATCACAATAAATACGTTTCACCAAATTTGTAGCTACTCCTTTTTAGTCGTTCTTGATTACTCCAGTTATGATGCGTCGGTTAAACAACTCACCCCGCCCAGGGACTCGATACAAGCGTGAATAACTGAATGAATCAAATTGGCTTTATAATATCAATGAACAAATAGAAATATAATGTAAAAAACACTGATTTTAATTTTTCGACATTATAATTAAAACTGCATAAGCTTATTCGTCGAGTAACAATAGATAACTTTCCCGTGCCGTACAGTAAAAAAATAAGTGGGAGGGCATGTGCAAGCCCGCCTGGGTTAGTACCACACACTCGCATGTATTTAATATTCGCATTTGATAAAGGTGCTTCGTGCAAATGTAAATATTAATACAATCTTACCTCAACAATAGTACTAATATGGTTGTATTTAAAATAAACTGGACTTTGCCCGGTATAAAAACATTTTTATTGATTTTTACTTCCTGAAAACAATAACAAATGCTTTTAGACTTCAATTTAGTTCAGTTAATAGTGAGTACAACCGCATTTCAGTATCTATTGTTAGGGGTAGAGTTACGAGTGAGCCAGTTTGTCAGCACACGAGACAAAACACCTCGGGGTTTGTTTTTTTGTGACATTCTAAACTGAAATTCGTGGCACCAAATTTAGCGGTTCTATCTGGAATGTTGTATTTGACGTCACTAGCTTCAAAAGAATGAACTAAGAAACAGGGTCGAAGTCTCGCGGTGTAGAACCAATTATTAGTCAAGATTGTAACGTCTGCTCTATTTTTGTTATAAATATATTTTATCAAATTGATTTTTCTAATACCCATACTATTTAAAATAATTTTACCTGTCACTGATTCTTTTGGGTACGTGTAGCGATAGTTTAATGCGCACAAGTATCCCGTGCCGTTTATCTGCCGTTCAGCTGGCATATTCACTATTTTGGTATTTTTTTTATCAACCTATTAAAATACATATCAAATTAATTAACAAAATGTCATCTACCTACTATATATAAGTAACAAATCATCCGGTGCCTACTCGTGGATATCATACACTATGTAAATGACATTTCTCAATTGACTTGTTATTTACATTAATAGGTTAATAAAGACCAAAATAGAGAATAGGCCAGCTGGGCAATTTTATTAAACGTTAGCTATTATTCTTCTTTTAAGTACTTCGCAGTGTCTGTTTAATTAATATTAAATAGCGTAAGGTTTTTCGTTGTATTACACACGTTTGATCTATAGCTACTGATTTTAACCGTTTGTCAAACTCTTCATTACTATGACCAGCCTTCTAATCTACACACTGTTATACTTTTATCGTTAATTCGCTAAAAAAACATATAGTCTGAAAAAAAATTGACGTGGGAGGGCATGTGCAAGCCCGCCTGGGTTAGTACCACACACTCGCATGTATTTAATTTTCGCATTTCATAGAAGTGCTGCAGTGAATATTAATACAACATTGTTTCAACAATACTACTAATATGGTTGTAATTACGGTTATAACTGAATTGTATAATGTTGAGACAGAGAAGCGAGTGAGCCAGTTCCTCAGCACACGAGGCAAAACACCTCGGCGTCTTGTTTCTTTGTGACATTCTGAACTGAAATTCGTGACACCTTTAGCATTTCTTTAAAATGTTAAACACGAATAACGAATGAAGCAAGAAATAGAGCCCAAGCCTCACAGGGTAGAACCAACAATTGGTCAAGATTGTATCGACTGCCCTATTTTTGTTATAAATTTATTTCATCAATTTGATACGGGGTACATGTAGCGGTAGTTTTACGCGCATAAGTGTCCCGTACCGTTTATCTGTTCAGGGCAATTTTCTTTAACGTTTGCTGTTATTTGCTGTTGTTATTCTCCCTTTAAGTATTTCTTATACAGTGTCAGTTAGATTTAAATTAAAATAGCGTAAGCTTTTTCATCGTATCACACATGTTCGATCTCTCCATGAATATGACCAACTCCTTACTGTGACACTTTTATCGATCACCCGTTAAAAACATATATTCAGGAGGAATGACGTGGGACCACACTCTCGCATGGACTTATTGTTCTCATTTGGTAGAAGATTTATTATATACGATCTGATTTCAAAACTTGTACTAATATTTACGATTATAACCGCGTCTCCTGCGAGTGAGCCAGTTTGTCTACTCATAAGACAAAAAATTAAATAAAAATAAAATACAACCAACTGCAAAACTTACAAACGTACCCACTAAACTAAACAGCGAAAAATAACATCATACTATATATTTATGTTCTTCCTGCTGATCAGTTTAAAGACAATGCTAAGCCGTATTATTATTATTTTTTATTAGTATTCGTATTAATTTAGGCCGTTTCTGAAAGAACCACATGAAAGAGCACTATTTGAAATACCTACCTAAAAATTTTTAATATTCATAACTTCATATAAATCATCGGCTTGCATTGTATTTGTAACGATAGTTTAACGCGCATAAATATCCCGTGCCGTTTACCTTACCTTTGAATGAGAATGAGTAATTATTCTTTCTGATGCTACCTAAGCAGTGTCGCTATTCTCCGTAACACAATAAATATGTTTCATCAAATTTTTAATTACTGCTTTTTAACCGTTCTTAATTACTCAAGGTATGATGCGCCTATGAAAGAATTCACCCCGCCCAGGGACTCAAAATAGGCGTAAATGTACTTACTTAATTTTGTTCATGTTTGCATTTACAATATTTGCTTGTCAATTTTTTTACTGTACCGTGACGAAATATCCCGTGCTGTTTACTTTCCATTTAGGGCAATTTAATTTGCCGTTTGCTGATATTCTTCTTTATGCTGCTTCTTAAGCAGTGTCGCTATTTTTCGTATCACAATAAATATACGTTCCACTAAATTTTTAGCTACTGCCTTTTAACCATTCTTGGTTACTATCTTGATGCGCCTGTTATAAAACTCACCCCGCCCAGGGACGCCCGTATAGTCGTGAATATACTTACTCGATTTTGTTCAAGATTGTATTTACATTATTTGCTTGTCAACTTTTTTATTGATTTAACATATAGAGTGTTTAGTATCTAATATACTAAACACTGTATATGTCAAATCCGCTGCAAAATTTTAATGAATCTGTACTGTGAAATTTTATTTGTCATTTGCTGTTTTGCATCTTTTTACTGCTTCTAAAAAATAAGTGGGAGGGCATGTGCAAGCCCGCCTGGGTTAGTACCACACACTCGCATGTATTTAATATTCGCATTTGATAAAGGTGCTTCGTGCAAATGTGAATATTAATACAATCTTACCTCAACAATAGTACTTATACGGTTGTATTTAAAATAAACATTTTTGTTGATTTTTACTTCCAGAAAACAATAACAAATGCTTTTTAACCGACTTTAAAAAGGAGGAGGTTTCTCAATTTGACCGTATATATTTTAGACTTAAATTTAGTTCAGTTAATAGTCAGTACAACCGCATTTCGGTATCTATTGTTAGGGGTAGAGTGACGAGTGAGCCAGTTTATCAGCACACGAGACAAAACACCTCGGGGTCTTGTTTCTTTGTGACATTCTAAACTAAAATTCGTGGCACCAAATTTAGCGGTTCCTTATGAAATGCTGAATTTCATGTCACTAGTTACGAATAACATAAAATTGAAAATTTTGAAGAACCCCCGAATGTCATGAAATTATTAATTACACTTTCGATCAAGTCATCAATAGTCTCTTTCAGTGCGCTTTCATTTGAGACCCCACTCGAATATATTTGCTGACATTCTGTTGTTCTTCCCAATTTCACCCTTTTAAACAGCTCAACCGATTTTCATCAAACATGTCTAAGAGCACTCGTCCGTACTTAATACAAAAATAACTAAATTGAAATCGCTTCATCCGTTCAGCAACTACAGTGCCACAGACATGCTGACTGACAGACAGACAGACATGTCAAACTTATTTGACATGTCTGTCTGTCTGTCATGTTTAACACCCCTCTTTTTGCGTCCGAGGTTAATAAAGAATGAACTTAGAAACAGGATCCAAGTCTCGAGGGTAGAAACAATTATTAGTCATAATTGTATCGTCTGCCCTGTTTTAGTAATAAATTTATTTTATCAACATAATTTTTCAAATACCCTTATTATTATTAAATATAATTTTATATGTCACTAATACTTCCGCATATTTGTAACGATAGTTCTTCATGCATAAATATCCCGTGTCGGTTACTTTCCACTAGGGCATTTTAATTTGCCGTTTGCTGTTATTCTTCTTTCTGCTGCTTCTTAAGCAGTGTCGCTATTTTCCGTGTCACAATAAATACGTACCACTAAATTTTTAGCTTCTGTTTGTTAACCGTTCGTGATTACTGCAGTTATATTGCTCCTGTCATAGAACTCACCCCGCCCAGGGACTAGATACAGGCGTGAATATACTTACTTGGTTTAGTTCAAGATTGCATTTACAATATTTGCTTGTCAATTACTTTTTTTTTATTTTACTTAAAGAGTGTTTAGTATCTGATACCGCGGCAAAATTTTAATGAATCTCTACGTTTTATTATTCTTTTTATTATATCTCTAATGACAAAAGTTTGTCGTTGTATGCTTCAAGTAAAAATTTCTTATGCCCATAACTTTCCCGTGCCATACAGTGAAAAATAAGTGGGAGGGCATGTGCAAGCCCGCCTGGGTTAGTACCACACACTCGCATGTATTTAATATTCGCATTTGATAAAGGTGCTTCGTGCAAATGTGAATATTAATACAATCTTACCTCAACAATAGTACTAATACGGTTGTATTTAAAATAAACTGGACTTTGTCCGGTCCAAAAACATTTTTGTTGATTTTTAGTTCCTGGAAACAACAACAAATGCTTTTAGACTTCAATTAAGTTCAGTTAGTATTGAGTACAACCGTATTTCAGTATCTATTGTTAGGAGTAGAGTGACGAGTGAGCCAGTTTCTCAGCACACGAGACAAAACACCTCAGGGTCTTTTATGACATTCTAAATTGAAATTCGTGGCAACATATTTAGCCGTTCTTTCTGGAATGCTAAATTTGTCGTCACTTGTTACGAATAAAGAATGAACTAATAAAAAAGATCCAAGTCTCACGGGGCAGAAACAGTTATTAGTCAAGATTGTATCGTCTGCCCAATTTTTGTAACAAATTTATTTTAAAAACATCAGTTTTCAAATACCCTTATTATTTAATATAGTTTTACCTGTCACTGATTCTTCCGCGTATTTGTGACGATAGTTTTACGCGCATAAAAATCCCGTGCCGTTTACCTTCCGTTCAGGACTATTTTGTTTGCCGTTTGCCGTTATTCTTCTTTCTGCTGATCCCTAAGCAGTGTCGCTATTCTCCTTATCTCAATAAATACGTTTCACCAAATTTGTAACTACTCCTTTTTAGTCGTTATTGATTACTCCAGTTATGATGCGTCGGTTAAACAACTCACCCCGCCCAGGGACTCGATACAGGCGTGAATAACTGAATGAATCAAATTAGCTTTATAATATCAATGACCAAATGGAAATATAATTTAAAAAACACTGATTTTTTCGAAATTATAATTAAAACTGCATAAGCTTATTCGTCGAGTAACAATAGATAACTTTCCCGTGCCGTACAGTGAAAAATAAGTGGGAGGGCATGTGCAAGCCCGCCTGGGTTAGTACCACACACTCGCATGTGTTTAATATTCGCATTTGATAAAGGTGCTTCGTGCAAATGTGAATATTAATACAATCTTACCTCAACAATAGTACTTATACGGTTGTATTTAAAATAAACTGGACTTTGTCCGGTCCAAAAACATTTTTGTTGATTTTTAGTTCCTGGAAACAACAACAAATGCTTTTAGACTTCAATTAAGTTCAGTTAGTATTGAGTACAACCGTATTTCAGTATCTATTGTTAGGAGTAGAGTGACGAGTGAGCCAGTTTCTCAGCACACGAGACAAAACACCTCGGGGTCTTTTATGACATTCTAAATTGAAATTCGTGGCAACATATTTAGCCGTTCTTTCTGGAATGCTAAATTTGTCGTCACTTGTTACGAATAAAGAATGTACTAATAAAAAAGATCCAAGTCTCACGGGGCAGAAACAGTTATTAGTCAAGATTGTATCGTCTGCCCAATTTTTGTAACAAATTTATTTTAAAAACATCAGTTTTCAAATACCCTTATTATTTAATATAGTTTTACCTGTCACTGATTCTTCCGCGTATTTGTGACGATAGTTTTACGCGCATAAAAATCCCGTGCCGTTTACCTTCCGTTCAGGACTATTTTGTTTGCCGTTTGCCGTTATTCTTCTTTCTGCTGATCCCTAAGCAGTGTCGCTATTCTCCTTATCACAATAAATACGTTTCACCAAATTTGTAGCTACTCCTTTTTAGTCGTTCTTGATTACTCCAGTTATGATGCGTCGGTTAAACAACTCACCCCGCCCAGGGACTCGATACAGGCGTGAATAACTGAATGAATCAAATTAGCTTTATAATATCAATGACCAAATAGAAATATAATTTAAAAAACACTGATTTTAATTTTTCGACATTATAATTAAAACTGCATAAGCTTATTCGTCGAGTAACAAAAGATAACTTTCCCGTGCCGTACAGTGAAAAATAAGTGGGAGGGCATGTGCAAGCCCGCCTGGGTTAGTACCACACACTCGCATGTATTTAATATTCGCATTTGATAAAGGTGCTTCGTGCAAATGTGAATATTAATACAATCTTACCTCAACAATAGTACTTATACGGTTGTATTTAAAATAAACTGGACTTTGTCCGGTCCAAAAACATTTTTGTTGATTTGTAGTTCCTGGAAACAACAACAAATGCTTTTAGACTTCAATTAAGTTCAGTTAGTATTGAGTACAACCGTATTTCAGTATATATTGTTAGGAGTAGAGTGACGAGTGAGCCAGTTTCTCAGCACACGAGACAAAACACCTCGGGGTCTTTTATGACATTCTAAATTGAAATTCGTGGCAACATATTTAGCCGTTCTTTCTGGAATGCTAAATTTGTCGTCACTTGTTACGAATAAAGAATGAACTAATAAAAAAGATCCAAGTCTCACGGGGCAGAAACAGTTATTAGTCAAGATTGTATCGTCTGCCCAATTTTTGTAACAAATTTATTTTAAAAACATCAGTTTTCAAATACCCTTATTATTTAATATAGTTTTACCTGTCACTGATTCTTCCGCGTATTTGTGACGATAGTTTTACGCGCATAAAAATCCCGTGCCGTTTACCTTCCGTTCAGGACTATTTTGTTTGCCGTTTGCCGTTATTCTTCTTTCTGCTGATCCCTAAGCAGTGTCGCTATTCTCCTTATCACAATAAATACGTTTCACCAAATTTGTAGCTACTCCTTTTTAGTCGTTCTTGATTACTCCAGTTATGACGCGTCGGTTAAAAAACTCACCCCGCCCAGGGACTAGATACAGGCGTGAATAACTGAATGAATCAAATTAGCTTTATAATATCAATGACCAAATGGAAATATAATTTAAAAAACACTGATTTTTTCGAAATTATAATTAAAACTGCATAAGCTTATTCGTCGAGTAACAATAGATAACTTTCCCGTGCCGTACAGTGAAAAATAAGTGGGAGGGCATGTGCAAGCCCGCCTGGGTTAGTACCACACACTCGCATGTATTTAATATTCGCATTTGATAAAGGTGCTTCGTGCAAATGTGAATATTAATACAATCTTACCTCAACAATAGTACTAATACGGTTGTATTTAAAATAAACTGGACTTTGTCCGGTCCAAAAACATTTTTGTTGATTTTTAGTTCCTGGAAACAACAACAAATGCTTTTAGACTTCAATTAAGTTCAGTTAGTATTGAGTACAACCGTATTTCAGTATCTATTGTTAGGAGTAGAGTGACGAGTGAGCCAGTTTCTCAGCACACGAGACAAAACACCTCAGGGTCTTTTATGACATTCTAAATTGAAATTCGTGGCAACATATTTAGCCGTTCTTTCTGGAATGCTAAATTTGTCGTCACTTGTTACGAATAAAGAATGTACTAATAAAAAAGATCCAAGTCTCACGGGGCAGAAACAGTTATTAGTCAAGATTGTATCGTCTGCCCAATTTTTGTAACAAATTTATTTTAAAAACATCAGTTTTCAAATACCCTTATTATTTAATATAGTTTTACCTGTCACTGATTCTTCCGCGTATTTGTGACGATAGTTTTACGCGCATAAAAATCCCGTGCCGTTTACCTTCCGTTCAGGACTATTTTGTTTGCCGTTTGCCGTTATTCTTCTTTCTGCTGATCCCTAAGCAGTGTCGCTATTCTCCTTATCACAATAAATACGTTTCACCAAATTTGTAGCTACTCCTTTTTAGTCGTTCTTGATTACTCCAGTTATGATGCGTCGGTTAAACAACTCACCCCGCCCAGGGACTCGATACAGGCGTGAATAACTGAATGAATCAAATTAGCTTTATAATATCAATGACCAAATAGAAATATAATTTAAAAAACACTGATTTTAATTTTTCGACATTATAATTAAAACTGCATAAGCTTATTCGTCGAGTAACAAAAGATAACTTTCCCGTGCCGTACAGTGAAAAATAAGTGGGAGGGCATGTGCAAGCCCGCCTGGGTTAGTACCACACACTCGCATGTATTTAATATTCGCATTTGATAAAGGTGCTTCGTGCAAATGTGAATATTAATACAATCTTACCTCAACAATAGTACTTACACGGTTGTATTTAAAATAAACTGGACTTTGTCCGGTCCAAAAACATTTTTGTTGATTTGTAGTTCCTGGAAACAACAACAAATGCTTTTAGACTTCAATTAAGTTCAGTTAGTATTGAGTACAACCGTATTTCAGTATCTATTGTTAGGAGTAGAGTGACGAGTGAGCCAGTTTCTCAGCACACGAGACAAAACACCTCAGGGTCTTTTATGACATTCTAAATTGAAATTCGTGGCAACATATTTAGCCGTTCTTTCTGGAATGCTAAATTTGTCGTCACTTGTTACGAATAAAGAATGAACTAATAAAAAAGATCCAAGTCTCACGGGGCAGAAACAGTTATTAGTCAAGATTGTATCGTCTGCCCAATTTTTGTAACAAATTTATTTTAAAAACATCAGTTTTCAAATACCCTTATTATTTAATATAGTTTTACCTGTCACTGATTCTTCCGCGTATTTGTGACGATAGTTTTACGCGCATAAAAATCCCGTGCCGTTTACCTTCCGTTCAGGACTATTTTGTTTGCCGTTTGCCGTTATTCTTCTTTCTGCTGATCCCTAAGCAGTGTCGCTATTCTCCTTATCACAATAAATACGTTTCACCAAATTTGTAGCTACTCCTTTTTAGTCGTTCTTGATTACTCCAGTTATGACGCGTCGGTTAAAAAACTCACCCCGCCCAGGGACTCGATACAGGCGTGAATAACTGAATGAATCAAATTGGCTTTATAATATCAATGACCAAATGGAAATATAATTTAAAAAACACTGATTTTTCGACATTATAATTAAAACTGCATAAGCTTATTCGTCGAGTAACAATAGATAACTTTCCCGTGCCATACAGTGAAAAATAAGTGGGAGGGCATGTGCAAGCCCGCCTGGGTTAGTACCACACACTCGCATGTATTTAATATTCGCATTTGATAAAGGTGCTTCGTGCAAATGTGAATATTAATACAATCTTACCTCAACAATAGTACTTATGCGGTTGTATTTAAAATAAACTGGATTTTGTCCGGTTCAAAAAAAATTTTCAAAAAAAGGGAGAGGTTACTCAATTCGTCCGTATATATTTTAGACTTTAATTTAGTTCAGTTAATAGTGAGTACAACCGCATTTCGGTATCTATTGTTAGGGGTAGAGTGACGAGTGAGCCAGTTTATCAGCACACGAGACAAAACACCTCAGGGGTCTTGTTTTTTTGTGACATTCTAAACTAAAATTCGTGGCACCAAATTTAGCGGCTCTTTATGAAATACTGAATTTGATGTCACTAGTTACGAATAACATAAAATTGAAAATTTTGAAGAACCCCCGAATGTCATGAAATTATTAATTACACTTTCGATCAAGTCATCAATAGCCTCTTTCAGTGCGCTTTCATTTGAGACCCCACTCGAATATATTTGCTGACATTCAGTTGTTCTTCCCAATTTCACCCCTCACAACTTTTAAACAGCTCAACCGATTTTCATCAAACATGTCTAAGAGCACTCGTCCGTAAGTCACCTTTAATACGAAAATAACTAAATTGAAATCGCTTCATCCGTTCAGCAACTACAGTGCCACAGACATGCTGACTGACAGACAGACAAACACGTCAAACTTATAACACCCCTCTTTTTGCGTCCGAGGTTAATAAAGAAAGAACTTAGAAACAGGATCCAAGTCTCGAGGGTAGAAACAATTATTAGTCATAATTGTATTGTCTGCCCTGTTTTAGTAATACATTTATTTTATCAACATAATTTTTCAAATACCCTTATTATTATTAAATATAATTTTATATGTCACTAATACTTCCGCATATTTGTAACGATAGTTCTTCATGCATAAATATCCCGTGTCGGTTACTTTCCACTGAGGGCATTTTAATTTGCCGTTTGCTGTTATTCTTCTTTCTGCTGCTTCTTAAGCAGTGTCGCTATTTTCCGTGTCACAATAAATACGTTCCACTAAATTTTTAGCTTCTGTTTGTTAACCGTTCGTGATTACTGCAGTTATATTGCTCCTGTCATAGAACTCACCCCGCCCAGGGACTAGATACAGGCGTGAATATACTTACTTGGTTTAGTTCAAGATTGCATTTACAATATTTGCTTGTCAATTACATTTTTTTATTTTACTTAAAGAGTGTTTAGTATCTGATACCGCGGCAAAATTTTAATGAATCTCTACGTTTTATTATTCTTTTTATTATATCTCTAATGACAAAAGTTTGTCGTTGTATGCTTCAAGTAAAAATTTCTTATGCCCATAACTTTCCCGTGCCATACAGTGAAAAATAAGTGGGAGGGCATGTGCAAGCCCGCCTGGGTTAGTACCACACACTCGCATGTATTTAATATTCGCATTTGATAAAGGTGCTTCGTGCAAATGTGAATATTAATACAATCTTACCTCAACAATAGTACTTATACGGTTGTATTTAAAATAAACTGGACTTTGTCCGGTCCAAAAACATTTTTGTTGATTTTTAGTTCCTGGAAACAACAACAAATGCTTTTAGACTTCAATTAAGTTCAGTTAGTATTGAGTACAACCGTATTTCAGTATCTATTGTTAGGAGTAGAGTGACGAGTGAGCCAGTTTCTCAGCACACGAGACAAAACACCTCAGGGTCTTTTATGACATTCTAAATTGAAATTCGTGGCAACATATTTAGCCGTTCTTTCTGGAATGCTAAATTTGTCGTCACTTGTTACAAATAAAGAATGTACTAATAAAAAAGATCCAAGTCTCACGGGGCAGAAACAGTTATTAGTCAAGATTGTATCGTCTGCCCAATTTTTGTAACAAATTTATTTTAAAAACATCAGTTTTCAAATACCCTTATTATTTAATATAGTTTTACCTGTCACTGATTCTTCCGCGTATTTGTGACGATAGTTTTACGCGCATAAAAATCCCGTGCCGTTTACCTTCCGTTCAGGACTATTTTGTTTGCCGTTTGCCGTTATTCTTCTTTCTGCTGATCCCTAAGCAGTGTCGCTATTCTCCTTATCACAATAAATACGTTTCACCAAATTTGTAGCTACTCCTTTTTAGTCGTTCTTGATTACTCCAGTTATGATGCGTCGGTTAAACAACTCACCCCGCCCAGGGACTCGATACAGGCGTGAATAACTGAATGAATCAAATTAGCTTTATAATATCAATGACCAAATAGAAATATAATTTAAAAAACACTGATTTTAATTTTTCGACATTATAATTAAAACTGCATAAGCTTATTCGTCGAGTAACAATAGATAACTTTCCCGTGCCGTACAGTGAAAAATAAGTGGGAGGGCATGTGCAAGCCCGCCTGGGTTAGTACCACACACTCGCATGTATTTAATATTCGCATTTGATAAAGGTGCCACGCGCAAATGTGAATAATAATACAATCTTACCTCAACAATAGTACTGATACGGTTGTATTTAAAACATGCTGTACTTTGTCCGGTTTAAAAACATTTTTATTTATTTTTATTTCGTGAAAATATTAAAAATCCTTTTATACTTCATTTAACTTCAGTTTGTAGTAAGTACAACCGCATTTCAGTATCTATTGTTGGGGATAGAATGACGAGTGAGCCAGTTTGTCAGCACACGAGACAAAACATCTCAGGGTCTTGTTTCTTTGTGATATTCTAAACTGAAATTCGTGGCACCAAATTTACTTGTTATTTCTGACATGTTAAGTTTGATATCACGAGTTACGAATAACGAATTAACAAAGAAACAGGGTCCAAGTCTCCCATCACTCACCCTCTCTGCCCTTTTTCTTATACATTTATTTTATTAAAATAATTTTCACATATCTTTTGATTTATGTTCTCAAAATTGTTAAATATTAAGTGTCCTCCATATTGTGCATTTGATATTAATTTTACTATTTTTATTCTCGAATAGCATCGAATAGTCTTTAAATATCACTAAGTGCTTGACTAGTTTTAAAGTAAAAGTATCATATCTAATTTATCTTTCAGTTTAGGTGCAGCATACTTATCCAATGATTTCCGACATTATGATATTATTTATTGTAACTTGCTTTGTCTTGTATATTATTCATATTATTCATAGCTGAATTCTGATATTTTCTAAGGAGATGGATGATGTTACACCCAGCCAACCTACCTGATGCACATAACCTACTAAAATCAACAAAAAATAATAAAATAAAAAAAAAGAAATACAACAATACTGTAATGAATTAATCAATAGAGATGGGAAGAAGGACAAAGAAAACGATTAAAGACTAAAAGAAAGAGCAACAGATAAAAGGAGACAGGTTTTTGAATTGTGCTACTGAATTACAAAAAAGATATTGACCAGAAATTCATCCTTCTTCTCATTTTTTATTTAATATCATCCATTTCCTTTAAATAAGCAAGCATTTTAGATTATCCATAAGTAATTCATAGGTTAGCCTGTCTCGTAGATTTATGTTAGGGTATTTAGTTTTAAGTTAGTTTAAGTAGTTTTAAGTTAGGTTAAGTAGTTTTAAGTTAGGTTAAGTAGTTTTAAGTTAGATAAACTAGTCTTAAGAAGACGCCGCGGAGTCTCTCATAAAAATATTTGAATAAAAATATTTTCTTCACTCTTTAACTAAAGTATAGTGAACGTGCACAGAGATAGAAGATAAGCAGTTACTAAGATATTGAAATTAAATTGAAAATTAGCAATATGATTGTAAGTTGACTAAAATTTGTATTCGGTCAAGTCAAAAGTTTCGAGAGTCATCATGTATCGCTCCTAGGATGATTAGTTTGAGTACTTTAACATTCGTCACAGCAAGATAAGCAGAAGGAGTTTACCAATTAGGCGGGTGTCGTAAGAGCCATATATAACATCCATTTGCAGCAGAAGGAGTTTTCCAACTAGGCGGATGTTTAAAGATACAACATTCATTCGTTGCAAGAAGTTAACCAGAAGTAGTTTTCCAACAAAGCAGCTTTCAAGAGAGCCATATACAACATCCATTCACTAAAGGTTAAGCATAATGAGATTTCCAACTATGTTTAGAGTCATCATGAGAGTCAGCAAGTTAAGCTGAAGGAGTTTTCCAACCAGGTGTATGTCAAAAGATCCATATACTACATCCACTTGCCGCAGCAAGTTAAGCAGTTTGTCGACCTCCTCAGCAGGGACAGGTGACATACAAATATGAGCAAGTGGTCGACTTGATTGCCAGTAAATCGACTACTTCGTTGTGATTGCATGTCCCCACAGACGGCCTAAAAACAGGTTAATTGAGAATTAGGCTCAATAGTTCAACGGTAAAGGGGCCGGACTCAACACCGAGGGGTTCGATCCCGGCCCGCTGGACTATCGACCTACCCACTCCTAACACAGTTTTTAGGTTCAACACTGCTTGCCTGCCGGTCATTATTATCAACCTATTAAAATGTACATCAGAATCAATTGAGAAATGTCATTTGCCTACTTAGTACGGATCTCGTAAAGAAGGCATAACAAATACAAACCCTCACATGTTATATAATTGGGATAGAAAATAAATGATTGAAAATATCCACATCGACACATTGCACATTGGTTGCATATAGGTTGTTACATTATTGCAGCGTTATAGAATTAAATGAATATTTTTTTTATAATTTATTAAAAAAAATAAGTCCTTCAGGCATTGGTTACTTTAAAATAAATCGTACACTAGATCATACAATCTATACTAATATTATAATGCTAAAGAGTTTGTTTGTTTGTTTGTTTGATTGATTGAACGCGCTAATCTCAGAAACTACTGGACCGATTCGAAAAATTCTTTCAGTGTTAGATAGCCCATTTATCGAGGAAGGCTATAGGCTATATTATCCCCGTATTCCTACGGTACAGGGAACCACGCGGGTGAAACCGCGCGACGCCAGCTAGTATATAATAATTATAAAAAGTAAAGGTTGCCTGCTTTCACACTGCAACTGTGGGGTTGCCAGATATAAACAATTCAGCAATGTTATCACATACCCTCATCATTTATTTAATCATCAAATGTGTCAAATGAAAGCTTATTTTATTCGTGTCTTTTATCTACTTTATGGTTTCCTAAATGTTGTATGAAAAATCTGTTTGGCCCCAACTTTACTAGGCAACCTATTTGGAATGTGTCACTGTGAACATTAACTATCATTTATTTCATAGCACTAATGAATATCAGATGAGGGTATATAATTCTAATGTCGGATCTTAGACCAACTGTATCACATCAACCAGTAGGCACCGGTGACATTTGTTACATAGAATCTCAATTTCGTATATGTAAACTGTCATACGTCAAAGATAGTGAATTAGACGGCTGTATCGTCTGGAGTGCACGCTGTTTGTGATTTTAATAACTATTCAGCATTCTGGAGCATACCGGATGTAAACCAATTTTATGTATTCGATATTAAAATAAAAATAATAATAAAAGCCTCATTTAAGTTTAGGTATGTGCATAAACTAGTACAAAAATATAAAGTTTGTTGTGGGATTTTTCTCATAGCAATAAGCCTTTAGGAATATAATTTGAATTACTATTTTAATTATTAGTGTTAGTAAATTTTTTCAATATTAACATTCTTTAATTTGTTCTTTCTGGATAAAACATTAATTGAGTTTGAATATAATAAATAGTATACTATATTTCTACTTAACCTATATTGTATACAATGAAGATTCTCAATATTCTAAACGAAATTTGACTTTTGATTTGATCATAATTTGAGCCAACTTTTAGTATTTACTACATAATTACAAAACAATACCTATAAATTATTACTCTCAAAATACATATGTTCACTTCAATTCTCAGAAATCTGAATAAATAAATAAATTTATTACTAAAATTTTATCAAATAATTTATTTATTTATTAAATGAAAATATTATTAAATTATTATGTATCTTTTTGTTATAAAGAAAATGTGTGCATAGTTTCATGTCCCTTCTGCTAAGAAAAACAATTGAAAAATTCTCTCCTTTAATTCCGTCCTTCTCCTGTGGACTTTAGATAATTGAATTACTGCTTATTTTCAGTCTGTGTAGTGCACGTCGTCGTCGTAGTAGTGATCAATAATAACTGATTATTCAGCATACGGAAGCACTTAGCGTCACACTAATTAGGTGTATTTGCTATTATTTAAGTACCTATTTAAAAAACAAAGAAAATGTTAATATTTATGTATGTATTTAGATCGCATTATAGGGCATGTTCTGCTAGTACGATTTCTGACAATTAAAAAAGTAGCTAAGAAAGGGAAACCTCAGCTAGGTCATCTTTAGGCTGTTTCCAGACTAATGCGCTATTTAACCCCTCACAGCGTTAGTTTTCAATTCTACGAGATTTTGTAAACCCTAAAGAACATCCATCATAATACCATCATAATCAGTATAATTAAGGAAACTTTTATTATAATTATAATTATAAGAAGGTTTGAAAATGATGAGTTTAGGATTTTTTGTAGGTGTACAATTTATATTTTTTACATTCACCAAGTTTTTCGTACCCTTAATTCTTTATTTCGTACTAAATAACGCACGCTATTGACGATCAATTATTCTCTCGTTTTTGCAGCACCCACGACTATAATTGATCGTGTATTGGTCGCTGCGTGCATGACGGCTCGACTTATAAAACGTCTTCGCTGCCGTTTGCGCTGCAGAAACGTGAGAATATTTGACCATAAGTTATATTATTACCTACCTCTTATATTAACTGTGCAATGTTTAAATTATATTGACAACAATTGAAGTTTTCATATCGTTATGAATTATTTCAGCTCGTATTATATTCTTGCATTGTAGAAAAGGTATTCTATTTGTATCGGCCGTATTAGCAGTTAAGTATATAATAACCTTTATCACGCCTCGTACTTCCAATAGTTACCTATATTACTATGAACATTGATTTATATCCGATTGTAGCATACTATTGTAGTTATACATTTTATAAATCCCTAAATACTATCAAATTTGTCTTAGAACATAAAATTTATAACGTATTATAAAATTGGCAACATGTAGAACTGTAAAACTGTAATTTTGTAATATGTTAATCAATTAATTTACCATTAGTATTAAGACAGTATTAGCTCGATAGAGATAGAGCCGCGTGCAGTCATTTACAATAACCTCACCGTTACTCTGATTTACAAGTGCTTAAGCGCCAACGTTTTTTATGGCAGGGGAGGGATGATGCTATAACATAAAATTGAAAATTTTGGAAAACTCCGGAAGGTCATAAAATTATTAATTACGCTCTCGATCAAGTCATCAATATTCTCTTTCAGTGCGCTTTCATTTGGGACCCCACTCGAGTATATTTGCAGACATTCGGTTGGTCTTCCCCACTTTCACCCCCAGAACTTTTAAACGGCTTAACCAATTTTCAACAAATATGTTTAAGAACACTCGCACATAAGTCACCTTTCATCTATACTAATATTATAAAGCTGAAGAGTTTGTTTGTTTGATTGAACGCGCTAATCTCAGTAACTACTGGTCCGATTTGAAAAATTCTTTCAGTGTTAGATAGCCCATTTAACGAGGAAGGATATAGGCTATATTTTATCCCCGTATTCCTTCGGGAACGGGGACCACGCGGGTGAAACGGGGTGGCGTCATCTAGTACAAAATAAATTGAATTGAAATCGCTTAATCCGTTCGGGAGCTATGGTGCCACAGACAGACACGTCAAACATATAACACCTTACTTTTTGCGTCGGGGGTTAAAAAGTATACTTACCTACTCGAGCGGTGCGGAAACCTATTCATCAATCATCATTATCAACTGATCGACGTCCACTGCTGGACAAAGGCCTCTTGAATGGACTTCTAAACAAAACCGTCTTGCTACCTGCAACCCGCAACCTACTATTATTAGATTTATTAAATTTGGTAGGAAGATTAAATGTTTTAAGGATTTCCGCTTTCAGCAGTGGGATAAAAAAAACTGCAGAGTTTAAAAAACAACTTTTATCATTTTGCCCTTCCAAAGCGTCTGAAAATATTTTTGTTTTTGAAATTATTTTCTGTATAATAAAATAATTAACCGCGCTCATACCTTGAAAACAAAATTAGAAGGGTTTTTCTTAGCAACTTGGCTTGCTGTAGTGATACTATAAGGCTTTCGTTTAGACTATGGAACTCTAAAAAGGGATTTGGTTTTCAGAAAACGTCTTAAGTGAGATTTTTTAAAATTCAATAATAAGAGGATATTTTCTAAAAAAAGCCCTGTCTTTCGGAACCATAAGATCAATATTATAGTTCACCCAGATGAAAATTCAACCAAAAATTGGTAGGTACTTTTTCCCGCGAGGAGCACACCACTTCGAACATTATCAATTTATACTTATCAATAAAATGAAAAAAAATATTTAGGTAAAATTCCTGAATGTTTTAGTTTCTTAATTTTTATATATAACGTTTAAATCGATAATGAACCCGCAGTGGGATGTCGCCCGAGTAACAGATGACTCGTTTTCGGTTATATTTTCATTTCCTTGGGAAAACTAAAGTCTTTCAGGTCTGAAGGATTTATAGAAAATTATTCTCTATTTAGTGAATCTTTTTAATTAATAGTGGTACATGTATATTTCGTATATTATGTTAAAAGTAGGTGATTTTAGATTTACTTTTTCTTCCAAATCTAATTACTTGGAATCTTGAGTATTACGCATGTTTCCCTGTCTGATACAAAAAGTTGGCGTAAACAGCACCTAAGCTAAGCTAAGCTAAGCTAAGTTGTAAAATGCTAGACGTAGTATAAATGTCTCTATGCAAATCACCAATGTATTTTAGATAACTGTGTAGGTTATTGTAAAATAAATAGCCGTTATTTCTCTTCTATTAAATAATAACTACAATTAAAAGCTGAGGTAAATAAAGATAGTAACAAAACTAAGGATATAAAGAATATTAAATAATACTTTGTAGAATGCTTTCTTTTTTAAATTATAATAAGTAGCAATATATTAACCGTTTTCACTAGTAATACAATTTGAGACACAAGAATATTTAAGTAGCATTAATAAATAAATGTATAGTGGCCTATATAGTAGAATATTAGAGGGACACGAATGTCAATGTAATCATGTAAATTTAAATAACAAGGTATGACGAAAAACTGTAATAATTTTAAGTTAGTATTAGTATTAGTACTCGGAAAGTAATAGCTCGATAGTATGGAACAGAGACGCGTTTACTTTTAACCTTACCGTCTGTGAACAAAGAATATTTCTATACTAATATTATAAAGTGGATAGATTTGATTGTTTGTTTGTATGTTTTGAATAGACTCTGGACTACTACTAACTACTGAACCGATTTGAAAAATTCTTTTACTGTTGGGAAGCTACACTATCCTCGAGTGATATAGGCTATATTTTGTTCCTGCATTCCTACGGGAACGGGAACTCGCGGGTGAAACCGCGTGGCGCCTGCTAGTACCGTATATTTTTAATACGACCAACTTTCCTGTACCCCTGCAATGATATGGAAAACCCTGTTTTAGGAGTGAATACGACATAAGTCCAGGGGCGGTTGAACCACGAACTCTCAGCTTGATGAGTCCGACCCCTTACCGTGGACTTATTGGGTGTTGTATTTGTCTAAAAAGATTATAATACAAAATAACTATATATTAACGCTAATTACTATAAATAAGCCGTTAGTACCACACCATTGAGCTATTACCTACCTAGGAGTACTTACATAAAGGTGAAAAGATGCAGTACTAGATAATAGTTGTAAATACGAAGAAATGAGAAATACAATCGCAATAAAATGAACTAATAGCATGTAAATAATTATGTTAAATATAAACGACTATAAACACATAATATAATAGCATTTTAGCAATATAATTAGTTATAGTGGTTATAGTATATAGATTCTTCAATGTAAGATGGTGCGTGCGATAGATCAACCTATATAAAGTTTTATATTATTTTTTTATATAATGTATGACGGCTAATGTCTTAATTAACGCTACCCGCGGGAAAATCCACGCGACGTAGTATAAATCATAGACTCACTAATTGTTTAATTAATTAAAATAAATAGAACATATAAAAATTACTTTTAATAAATTATGTTATTTTGTTACTATATAATTTTGTTGCAATTGTCGATTGTTTGTTTCAAAAAATGTTCAATAGATAATTTAACAGAAATACATCTGTAATATTAGATAGATTTTGTCTGGTATTTGTCGTTATTATCACAAAAGCTTTTATTCAACAACGTACAATATTTTTTTAAGGAATAGGCTCGCGCTTGATCACGATCTCACCTGATGGTAAGTGTAGTGGTCTAAGATGTAACGCGCTTGCTTAGAAAATGTCTAATCACTCTCATCTTAAAGACGTCCCGGTTGTGCGAATTAGGAAACACTGACTTCGGGAGAGAGTTTCATACCCTAATCATGCGTATAAAAAACGAAGAACCAAATAAATGATGGAAACCTACCGGATGTCTTCCAGTGCGATGGTAAAATGATGAGAGTTGTACGATATAAATCTTGATCAAATTAATTACATTAATTTTAACGATTTTAATCGATAATTAATACTAGGGCCGTAGAATTGTTAATTAGTATTTACAAATCGTTTTTCCTGATCTCAATTTACGGCAAACTGACATCCGCCAGATGCACCATCCTACATTGATTAAATTGCAACCGGTATTCACAAGTAAGTAATCACATTCCACTTAAACACAAAAATCTAAAATTATTGTCTGCGATCGAAGACTTAAACTCTTCATCTACGGGCTAAGAATGCCACGGAAGAAAGAATGGAGGAAAAGTTCAATATTCCACAGCCCGACAAAAACACTCAAAACCAGGAACTTGTGATCCGAACCCACATGAGCTAACTATTGGACCAACGAGACAGTTGGTACCTAATTAAACCTTTTTTAGGGTTTGTATAATATAGTAACGGGGATATCATTGTACTAACACTACAATTCTCGTTTAAACTGACCTACCCGTTTAGAATTTGATTACTTACTTCAAACCGGGCAATAATATAAAATTCAAATTTTATTTGAATTTTGTTTCACAGTTGAATAAAAAATATAAAAAAGAAAAAAAAAAACATAAAATAAACAAAATCATACAAAAAAAATGACAGATAGACATGTCATGATCTTCAAGAAATATGCCTTACAAATGTACTACTAAAAAGAGAATATAACATAAAGATGGTTAGTAGTTGTTTAAGTAAAATATGTTTAATTGTATTATGGGTAATAAGGCACTATTAGCAAAACAATTCCTAATACGAATAGTCGTGTATTTAAACATATTTATGTACCTAATTACTTAAACTAATTAAACTCTTTTTCAGAAAATTAAAAATAAAATTAAGTACTAAAGAAATTGAGTTAGCGAAGATTTTTTTCACAAAATAAAAAGAAAAATTAAATTGATATAATATTATTATACCTTTTAACATAGAGAGCTGTGATAGCCCAGTGGATATGACCTCTGCCTCCGACTCCGGAGGGTGTGGGTTCAAATCCGGTCCGGGGCATGCACCTCCAACTTTTCAGTTGTGTGCATTTTAAGAAATTAAATATCACGTGTCTCAATCGGTGAAGGAAAACATCGGGAGGAAACCTGCATACCAGAGAATTATCTTAATTCTCTGCGTGTGTGAAGTCTGCCAATCCGCATTGGGCCAGCGTGGTGGACTATTACCCTCTCATTCTGAGAGGAGACTCGAGCTCAGCAGTCAGCCGAATATGGGTTGATGACGATAACATAAGAAACCTCTTTACTAATTGGTAGATACTTAGCATTGATAAATATTAAAATTCTTATTAATTATTGTCTTACCGTATAATATGCTCTACTGGCATGCTTGTAAGTTAGATTTTAGATTATAATAATTGTTCCTAATATGCAGGCCTTATTACCCATATGATCTAAGTCAAGTTGTAAATATAGTAAAAGTATTTGAAATGTGTACTTTGAACGCTCGCCCAACTACTTCCTCGTAGTTGTAAATATTTTAGTTATAAGTACTTAAGTAGGTATTTATAATGTTTAGAATGTACTCCTTAAAATACTTATTTATAATATTTAGACATTAATTCATAATATTAAAAATGTAATCCTTAGGACTTATTCCATAATGTATAATTTATAAGGTTTCTTAATCAATAGGATTATACTCTCTAATACTCAATAGAATAATAATTGTAGTCGGCTGCGTTCAAACGGCAATATTTAGTGGTTTTTTCATTTTATCAAAATCAGAAGAGGCAGTGTATGTATAACTATAAGTTGTCGTAAAGAAGGCTCTTGAAATTATTTTAATAAGTAACATCAGTGCTACAAGAAAATTGACGTAGGTTTTTTTATTTGTTTTTATCTATGTAATGTATTTTTCTTCTAATGAAATTTCTTTTTCTTTAAGTTTAAAATACAAACATTTTTTTTTAATAATTCAGGAGAGAAGCAAGTAACGTATCAAGTGGAAAGACGTGGTCTCTTCTTACCGCTGCTGGATGAAGCGTCATGATTTACTCGTACATACGTAAATGTTTTCAAATTCATAGTAAAGGTCTTTTATATGATTTCTAGTAATTTAACCAACCTTACAGTGTATATCATTTATGCGGGCAGAAAGTATTGAATGTGAAACTTAGTGGCGTTTAAGTTTTAGGTGCATACCTACTTGTACTACGCATTTTTAACATCTATAAGTTCAAATTTAAATCGTCAAGACCTACCCGTACCTATTTATGGTAAAGGCCGTGTGAACGTAGCCATTGCGTAATAATAATATTCGTTCAAAATAATTAAAATTAATCAATATACGTGTATAATCAACTCAGAATAATTACTTATGGATCTGACTCGCTAGACGTTACTTTTCTGCCAAAGTATATGGTCAACGATCTAATGCGATTATAAAAACTGTCTCTATAGAATCGATGTTTCATAGTTGTAATCCTGTTCGTCGGTTATAGAGCTTCGTAAAAATACCTTTTTGTGTTGAATGGTTTAAAAAATGGTCAACTACTTCTAGTTTAGTAAATAATATATATCTAATCTAAACTCGTTTTCTTCAAAAAATTACAAACAATTTGGGTGCGATACTAGTCCTTAGGTAATTAGTCTGAGATAATCAATGTTATTAACTATAAGTTTCAGAGGTTATTGATGCTTATTGTTTTGCTTTCAGCATGAGCTACTGTGCTACTTGCTATCCTATACGACTCGCCAACTACTTTTTACTTATCTAGGGTATACCGCGGCTTCTTTCGCGTTGAATTCGGTTTTTTTCTCTTATGTCAAAAGAACACAGCTCATGTGGTGCTCCAAGCTTAGCTTAATCTAAGATATTTATTAATGATAATAATTTGTTTTGCCCCCGTTTTCTCCACGTCGTATTCCTGCTACCCAGATCCGAAAAACCTGATTTTACAATTTCCACTCGAAACTCTGATCGTATGACAAATTTGACTGAACAACGTACAAGTACTATTTATGCGCTTAAAACAGGAAAGTAGTTTTGGAGATAGCGTGAAGAGACAGAGAGATAAGAGTTTTAAAGATTATTTTTTGTGCGTTTGTTGTCATTAAAAAGATGAATATGTTTTCAGAAGGTGAGTTTAATGTATATTATGATGTGTCCATTTTATTTCTAAGTTCGAAGTTCTTTAAAGTTTTTCAAAGGTCAAGGTGGAGTTCTTTTTGTGACTTTACATTTTTATTAATCGATCAAGACTTTTAAACTTTAATGTCGGACAATTAAAGGTCATAGCTCATTGGACCTACCCGGCGCCAGTCGTTCGCTGTCCACTCGGTGACGTCAAGTGGTCCACGGTAGAGTGCCGCGTGTCAACAAATTGAATGATAGTCCGCAGGAGGATGTCGCCTTGTTGACCAGTAAAAATCACCGAGGCGTCGTCCTCGCGCTAGAACGGACGTGAGTAGGTCACGTGGGTCACCGAGTGGTCCATTCACGTCCATGCGTTCCAGAGGGCGAGACGCTCCTGAGTTGATAACCATAGAGAGGCGAGAAGTACTGATCAGCAGGCGGGTGGACCCAACGAGCTATAACCTTAAATGTGGAAAACTATACACCCGTATTCATAAACATAGAATAAGATTTTTACCTCAATTTTCTTCAAAGTGCTACTGTTTAAAACTCACTTTTCTTTAAAGATATGTGGCGTATAAATCTTTATCTATGTTTATAAATGAGACCGATAATGTGGAAAGGGTATAATCGATCGCTGCGCCACACTTTTTATTTGACTTACAGTTTAAGTAGTCCCTAATGAAATTGCATTTAAGATGTTAGGTATATTAAAATGAAAACATGAAAAGGAAAAAATATTGGATTATATTCGATACGATTCAACAAGTTTGTAAAGATGTTGTAATAAATCTGATCATTGATTATAACAAAACACTCATATCAAATGGAAATGTACCATTTTCGAGAGAATAAAACTAGAATTCGATTAATTTAGATGAAGTTTACGATAAAATATATTTTTTTAAATTTAGCATTAGTAAAAATTTTGAAGATGCCAAACAAATTATGAACGAAATAGCCGAAATGAAATCATGCAAAAATAAACGGCGAATGTAGAAATTTAAGTTTGTAACATTTTTCATAAACGATTCAGATATAAGGACAAACGTAACAGAAGGCACTTTGGGCGGGGCACATTGACTGTGTGATGTAAAATTAGCGACTCCGTAACAGAAATCTCGTTGACTGATCCACCATCGGGTGACATCGCCCGAGTCGCAGGGCCAGGTAGTCAAGTATGTCTATTAGACCTAATTCCTATTCCTATTATTTTATGGAAAGAAACCGTCTATCTAAAAGATAATAAATAGATTAATGATGATTTAAGTTCCATATTTAAAAAAAAAAACGTTAGAAACACTATTTTGATGAAGAGGTTTGGAAAATAATGAAACATTTGCTTAATAAAAATAACTATACCTTTTTGTATCTGATACTCTTTGTAAACTATTAATTTATTTTATATATCT
The DNA here is from genome assembly GCF_947172395.1 of Bicyclus anynana. Lineage (NCBI taxonomy): Eukaryota > Metazoa > Arthropoda > Insecta > Lepidoptera > Nymphalidae > Bicyclus > Bicyclus anynana. The sequence continues at coordinate 2,964,116 of NC_069110.1, forward strand.
AGTATATAAGTAACGTTGAAGAGGCGGGAGATGTGAAGGGTCCTAAATTTTGTAATATTTTAATCACTACGGGTGTAGTTTGAGTTTATAATATGTACTGAAATTAGTACTAGAAACCGCTTTCATAAAATATTTTTTTCCTATAGAAAAAGTATTTGTACTATGCAAAATGAGCAGATATTTTCTTCTTTTCGTTGAGCAGATTAAATATTATATAAATCAATGCCTAGGTATAGAATCGAGATATTGCCAGAATTTTTTAAAAGAGTTTTTGTATTTTAAGAATATCCCTAATACCTACTTTTTGTAATGAGTAGATACTCGTAAGTAGAATAATTTATCTTAATTCCTAATACAGGCGCAGCATCGATAAATAGGTATAACCTATGGAATAAAATTTTACTACATTTCCTTTAGGTTTGTTCTATATAATATAGGGAAGTAAGGACATATTTTATGAAATATTTATAGTATATTTCGAACGAGCTTTATATCTTGCGCAACGCATTGTTTTTACTGTACTCCTTCTACTCGTTTCAGATTTAAATCTGTCTATTTTTATTCGTAGTTATAACAAAAAAGATTTTATGAGAACGAGATAGATAAACTGTTGTTATTATAATTTTTATTACTTTGACACCTTTTTTGCAACTATGTTAAGTATACAGGTACAGGTAAAAAGAAGACTGAAAAAGTATATAAAAATTATTACTTATTAGTTTACGTTTGATAAATTATGTAGGTAGTTTGACTACTAATCTCTGGACTAAAGTCAAACAGGGCTTGCCGGAAATGAATGTATAGGGGACCCATGGACGTATAGGGGAGCAAATTAACTCCTTAACTCTTTAGTTACGATAAACTACGTTTTGATCGATTAATAAATATAGGTACAGTATACGCCAAACTTCTTGTCCGCTCTGAAGTTCCAGAACGCTGAACTGCGCAGCTAATATAACCCTTCTGGGGTACGTTTTTGTACGCTGTGCATCCATACTTCTCGTGTTCAGTTCGGAAAAGAAGTTTTAGTAAAAATACCACTTACTTAAATAGGTATATAAGTTTGTTAATTTTGATAATATGTGTATAATTTGTTCGATAAATAATTATTTAAGTTTAAGTACAAAATACCTACTTTTTATATTTTAAAAGAACTAAGTTTTAGTAAAGCTAAAGCCAATTAAGTCACTACATTTAATCCTACCATTCTGTAACTTGTCAAAAAAGTATTTACCTACCTACCAAGTTATTACTGCTAATTCACTTTTGTCTAATTTTCGCAATTTGAAGATTCCTAGATCATTTTAATTCTGTTATTAAAATTAAATATATGTCCAATTTATATTTTTTTAATTTAACAAATAATGAACTTATACCAGTATTTGGAAAGCAGTTGTATTAAAAAAATATATTTTTACTTAATTATGTTTGATATACCTAACTGAATTAGCACTAATAATATATTGGTATGGTGGTTGAAACTAAAATAAAATGATAGAACCATGTTAATTTTAGATTCTTAAGTTGTCTCAAATACACCTTTTAAGTTAATGACTTGTTTTTATTGTGTATCCCTACATCATACCTATACCTAACTAAACTTTTACCTACTTAGTTTAGTACTTAAAGTACGCTGACTAAGTAGAAGAACCTGAACTGCAGAATATTTTCGGATATTAGCGACGTAGTTTTTTTTTTCATTTATTCATGAGAAAGTACAGAAGGCTTACAGAACAAGCTATAGACATACATACTTTCTACCTTGACAGGTGTATGAATATTAAAAGTAATATTATAATAACTAATAATAATTCCAATAATTAAATATTAAATTGGTGAACATGGTTTACTACGGACATGTACTGATGTACCTAACCAGCAATACCTTGACATCACAATCGCCATCAATTAAAATTATTCGATTTCAATTATTTGACATCTTTGAAGTATTTTCGACTTATTTGCCAGGGTCTATAGGTACCTGAGCCGTGATAGCCCAGTGGATCTCTGCCTCCGGATAGTGTGTTCGAATCCGGTCCGGGGCATGCACCTCCAACTTTTTTGTTGTGTGCATTTTAAGAAATTAAATATCACGTGTCTTAAACAGTGTAGAAAAAACATCGTGAGGAAACCTGCATACCTGAAAATTTTCTTAACACTCTGCGTGGGTGAAGTCTGCCAATCCGCATTGGGCCAGCGTGGTGGACTTTAGCCTAACCCCTCTCATTCTGAGAGGAGACTCGAGCTTAGCAGTGAGCCGAATATGGGTTGATAATGATGATGATGATGATAGGTACCTGCACTTGAAAAAATATACCTACTAGCCATAATAGTGTTCTAACTATGACCAATGTAAGGTATATCGATTAAATTAGTCGTTAATGTGCTAGGAAAAGGTACGATATTGGTATATCATGTGGGAATCGAACACGAGACCTCTTGGTGAATCTGTCCTTAACTGTGGGACTATAGAGGCTTTAATTATGCGCCTGTTGCACTTGTGCGCTAATATGCATTCGACTCACTAGAAACTATCTATTTTTTGTCGGCTACGTGGCGCAGTGGATTTACAAGCCGGAGGTCCTAGGTACGATCCCCGGCTGGGCCGATTGAGGTTTTCTTAATTAGTGCAGGTCTGGCTGGTGGGAGGCTTCGGCTGTGGCTTACCACCACCCTACCGGTTAAGACGTACCGGCAAGCGATTTAACGTTCCGTTACCTACGATGTGGTGTAGAAACCGAAAGGGGTGTGGATTTTCATCCTCCTCCTAACAAGTTGGGTACCTACCCCGCTTCCATATTAGACTGCATCGTCACTCACCATCAAGTGAGATTGTAGTCAAGGGCTAAGTTTTAAAAATAAAAAAAAAATTGCAAAGCCACTGTGTCCTTTCTGAGCCTCGTTGGACCAGTAATTAGCATATGTGGTTTTGGAACACGAGGTCCTGGTATCGAATCCTGGGTCGGGCTATGAGTTTTTCTGTCTTCTAAGTAATTTTGAGTTATCTAGAATTGAGAAGTTGGTGGTGTCACACCCCGTGCCTCGGAGAGCACTTTAGTCGTCGGTCCCAGTCAATAGCATTAACATCTGATAGTGGTCGTCAATGAATTTAACATTATCTCCCTAAGCCTTCATACCCGCTTTAGAGCAACATGGTGGATCTAAGCTCCATATCCTATCTATACCTACTAATATTATAAAGCTAAAGTTTTGTTTGTTTGAACGCGCTAATCTCAGGAACTACTGATCCGATTTCAAAAATTCTTTCAGTGTTAGATAGCCCACTTATCGAGAAAAGCTATAGGCTATATTTTATGCCCTTATTAATACGGGGACGGGAACCACGCGGGTGAAATCGCGCGGCGTCTACAGTAATATTATAAAGAGGTAAAGCTTGTGGTATTGTAGGGGGTAGTTTCAGGATCTACTGAACCGATTTTGAAAATTATTTTACCACTAGAAAGCCGCATTTTTTGTGATGATACTCACAAATAGAGCTCTTTCTATGCTTTATTTTACCCTCGTATTCTCACGGCAACGGGAGCTACGCGGGTGAAACCGCGGGCTATCGGCTAGTCTCTCATAAAGAGGAAGGTCCGGCCCACTACAGCCGTTAAAATAGGCTGATAATGTTTGATGAAGAGTGAATTGGCAATCTAGACTTAGACGATCGCGCTCAAAACTAGACCTCATAATTTAAATTAACATCCTGTATAGGCCAGACCTTCTTCATTTTATAAAAGCTGTAGGTAATCATCACTATCAACCCAGATTCGGCTCACTGCTGAGCTCGAGTCTCCTCTCAAAATGAGAAGGGTTATGCCAATGGTCCACTGCGCTGGCCCAATGCGGATTGGCAAACTTCACACAATTGAAAATGTGCAAGTGCATGTCCCGGACCGGATTCGAACTCACATCCTCCGGAATCGGAGGCACAGGTCATATCCACTGGGCTATCAAGGCTCAAAAGCTGTAAGGCGGCATAGAAACTATCAGAGAAAAGCTTTCAAAAGTTTTCAACAGCAGCTGGTTACTGCCGACGACAGCTGTCTACGGCAGTCTACTGTAGTTGCCGACTGCCGCCGAGACTTCATTTACACGAGCAGTATGTTTTCAACAGCAGCTGGTTACTGCCGACGACAGCTGTCTACGGCAGTCTACTGTAGTTGCCGACTGCCGCCGAGACTTCATTTACACGAGCAGCATGTTTCCAACAGCAGCTGGTTACTGCCGACGACAGCTGTCTACGGCAGTCTACTGTAGTTGCCGACTGCCGCCGAGACTTCATTTACACGAGCAGCATGTTTCCAACGGCAGCTGGTTACTGCCGACGACTGCTGTCTACGGCAGTCTACTGTAGTTGCCGACTGCCGCCGAGACTTCATTTACACGAGCAGCATGTTTCCAACGGCAGCTGGTTACTGCCGACGACAGCTGTCTACGGCAGTCTACTGTAGTTGCCGACTGCCGCCGAGACTTCATTTACACGAGCAGCATGTTTCCAACGGCAGCTGGTTACTGCCGACGACTGCTGTCTACGGCAGTCTACTGTAGTTGCCGACTGCCGCCGAGACTTCATTTACACGAGCAGCATGTTTCCAACGGCAGCTGGTTACTGCCGACGACTGCTGTCTACGGTAGTCTACTGTAGTTGCCGACTGCCGCCGAGACTTCATTTACACGAGCAGTATGTTTTCAACAGTAGCTGGTTACTGCCGACGACAGCTGTCTACGGCAGTCTACTGTAGTTACCGACTGCCGCCGAGACTTCATTTACACGAGCAGTATGTTTTCAACAGCAGCTGGTTACTGCCGACGACAGCTGTCTACGGCAGTCTACTGTAGTTGCCGACTGCCGCCGAGACTTCATTTACACGAGCAGCATGTTTCCAACGGCAGCTGGTTACTGCCGACGACTGCTGTCTACGGCAGTCTACTGTAGTTGCCGACTGCCGCCGAGACTTCATTTACACGAGCAGCATGTTTCCAACGGCAGCTGGTTACTGCCGACGACTGCTGTCTACGGCAGTCTACTGTAGTTGCCGACTGCCGCCGAGACTTCATTTACACGAGCAGCATGTTTCCAACGGCAGCTGGTTACTGCCGACGACTGCTGTCTACGGCAGTCTACTGTAGTTGCCGACTGCCGCCGAGACTTCATTTACACGAGCAGCATGTTTCCAACGGCAGCTGGTTACTGCCGACGACTGCTGTCTACGGCAGTCTACTGTAGTTGCCAACTGCCGCCGAGACTTCATTTACACGAGCAGTATGTTTTTAACGGCAGCTGGTTACTGCCGACGACTGCTGTCTACGGCAGTCTACTGGTCTACTGTAGTTGCCGACTGCCGCCGAGACTTCATTTACACGAGCAGCATGTTTCCAACGGCAGCTGGTACTGCCGACGACTGCTGTCTACGGCAGTCTACTGTAGTTGACGACTGCCGCCGAGACTTCATTTACACGAGCAGCATGTTTCCAACGGCAGCTGGTACTGCCGACGACTGCTGTCTACGGCAGTCTACTGTAGTTTCCGACTGCCGCCGAGACTTCATTTACACGAGCAGCATGTTTCCAACGTCAGCTGGTTGCTGCTGACGACTGCTGTCTACGGCAGTCCACCGTAGTTGCCAACTGCCGCCAAGACTTCTTTTACACGAGCAGTATGTTTCCAACGGCAGCTGGTTACTGCTGCCGGCGACTGCCGCCGAGACGTCACCGACTGCAGTCGACCACCCACCAGGTGGACTGACTGGCGAGCCGCAGGAATTCGCTGGATGCAGGCAGCTCAGGATCGTGATGTTTGGAAGTCCCTACAAAAGGCATATGTCCTGCAGTGGACGTCCATCGGCTGATATGATGATGTTGATGATTTGTGGAACTTTGTCCATGGTTGCTTTGTAAGATAGCGAGTTTCAAAGGGAGTTTTGCGGGACAATCGTAAGAATAACATTGTATTTTATTTAACTAGTAGATGCCACGCGGTTTCACTTGTGTTGTTCTCGTTCCCGTAGGAACACGGGGATAAATTAAAACTTATTTCACTCGGGGATAGTGTATACCTTCGGTAGCTTCCCAACAGTGAACGAAGTTGCCAAGGCGTTCGTAACACTCCCGATGGTCCGCGCGGGCCGGCGATGCGATGAATGAAAAACCCAGGACTGATGCACCTCACTTCCCCGCACGCAGGATTTCACACCCGCGCAGTCTTTCCCCCTGTCGCCCGCATATCATGGAATTGTCGTCAACGAACTTGCCAGACTATAATTAGGTTTCCAAAATAAAACAAATGATCTAGTAACTAATTATTTATTTATATCCTGACATTATCAGTTTAAAATAACTTTAAACAATTATTTAAGACTTATTGATTCTAATATGTAACTAAAAAAATGTAGAATATCGATAGAACTTAATGACGATATTTACACCTAGGTAGGTACAATATAATCACTATGTTTAAGACTCGTCTCCGTTTCAAAAATATAATAGTATACCTACCTAATATAAAATATTGACGAATAGATTAAAGTGTGCTTAGTTTTAAGGCGTATTGTTATTGCAGTAGTTCGGTAAGAAAAGTGAATAATAAATTTATTTTGTTACTGTAAGCAGGTGGACTGACGACATCAAGCGAGTCGCAGGAATTCGCTGGATGCAGGCGGCTCAAGATCGTGATGTTTGGATAAGGTTGCCAACCGTACTATAATATATAGTATTGTACTTTATTCCAATTCTGCGTACTATATACTGTTGAACAAATATATAGTACGCAATAATACTATGTTTTCTACAACTTTACAATATTATTTTATATTATCTTTTATTTTGAAACTTTTCAATCATCGAATCCAAATTTATCGATCTACAAAAAAGAAAAAAAAAAAATGTGAAAAACGCGAAAAAGCATATTATTATATCTCTAAATTACTTATACAAAAACTCTTGAAACATATAATATAATAGCAATAAGTCAAAATAAATATTTTAAAACTTTCTCGCTTGTTTCGTAAAATAGGTACTATATTTTCTTTAAGTGTACTATATTTTTGATGGCTAAATCTAAAAAACCCATATTATTCTACAAAAAATGTTGGCAACCCTATAGTTGGGGAAATATAAGTACAAATATGTCCCGCAGTGGACGTCTATCGGCTGATTTGATGATGATGATGATTGTACGCGATCTTTTTTATTATTGTATCATCATCATCTTTAGCAACCCATTTCGGCTCACGGTTGAGCACGAGTGTCCTCTCAGAGTGAGAGGTTAGGCTAATAGTCCGCCACGCTGACCCAATGCGGATTGGCAGACTTAACACACGTAGAGAATTAAGAAAATTCTAAGGTATACAGGTTTCCTCACGATGTTTTTTTTTCTTATAGTATACCTACTTGGTACTTATATTATACTCATACCATATAATTTTCATTCATACATTATACAATAATGAATACCTATATATGAATTTCACATTTTATCATCTCTACAATCAAATACCTAGTACATATAAACAGAATATCGCAAAATAAATTTATTATTCGTTGATTTAAACTAATTTCACAGGTAAAGATTAAAAATACTTATCACCATTAAATTCATTTAAAGTGAGCAATATTTTTTAAAATTAATATTTTTGTCAAAATTCCAAGTCGGGACAAGAATCTTGTATTTGTTTATTAAAAACAAATACAAGCTCGGAATTTTGGAACACACGTTTAAGTGAGAATAGCAGTCCGTTACTTACTTAGACCAAGGTTACTTAATAAAACTTGCTATGGTAGATACAAATTCTTAGGTATTTCCTTTTCTCTGAGGGTTTGATACAATTTGTATAATGTTTAAAAACACATAATACATAATAATTAAATAAATAAAATAAACTAATAATAATTAAGCTTTATCCCCTTTACTAGTAATAATTTTGAATGTTAAGCATTCAAAATTAAGAAGCAAGAATTAAATTACAATAAAAAAAAAAATAATTTCATTTAGCTTTTTAATATTCTGTTAAATCTTGGGAATTGATTCATTTGATGTACATAGATTTAATTTATGAGTTTTAGTAACAAATTATATTTATATTTCTTTTTCCCATAGCAGTTTCCGATTTATTTTTGGGCAATATGTGTGTTGACTATATTTTTAGATGGATAGATGTGAACATATAAATAAATATAGATAATTTAAATGGTGATGTTAAATGACAGTTAAAATAAAGCCAATATACTATCGCTCGTTTAATTTTGCATGTCCATAAAACATTCGCAAAAAGTTGAACTAAATCTATTTACCAAGATGAGAATAAAAAAAACCACAACACTATCAGCGATAAAAATTAAATAGTCTTATTAATAAACTTGTAATCAAGAAAGTTCAGTTCAACCCTGTATATAGTCATGACCTATAAATATATAATAATAAGCTGGAGCTATTATAGCGATCCGTATTAGAAATGAATGAAAAGTGTTTTAAATCAATATAAGTATGTTAAAAAATAGCCAAACTAAAATAAAAAATAATGGTTAATAATAAATTGGCCAGGAAATAGGCAATATATTTATTAACGTATTTGATGTAAAACACTTTTCATCCAATAAACAGATGGGTGAAGAACGTTTCTCTAGCTTGGCAAATTCGTTCGTAACACTCCCATTGGACCGCGCGGGCCGGGAGTGGGTTAGCGTCCTTCCTCCCGTCGCCCGCATATCATGGTAGTGTCATCAACGAACTTGCCAAGCTATAATACGGATCATTATAATATGGGGCATCGTACAACTGAATTGCAGAGTTTTAGGTAACTCTACACTGGGTGGACCGACGATATTTAACTGATTACAGAAAAGCCGCTGAATGCAGGCGGCTTGAGAACTTTTGAAATATTCCACAGACCCACAACTTACGTGTGTTCATCAGAAGACATAAGTTAAAAGGATAATGACGAAGTTTCTTATTTTTCTATTAAGATATTAAGACAATTCATTAGGCACGTAAGCATAGTTATGTTAGACTTGTATTATGAGCACTTAGATTATTTCTATTAAAAACATATTATACTTAATAACTTAAACAGTAGAACCACTTTAATTCGAACTTCGATAAGTAGCAAAAAATACTTGTTCATTTCCCCTTTAAGTCTCATAACTTTAATTAGGTACTCGAAAAATGTAACCCTCTTGGAGATAAACTTTTTAGAAAGACTTTTTACATAATTTCTTGAATAACTTGAAAACTATACGTCTTACGTATACGTATTTACGTCCAATATTCCTTAGTGCCTGAAGACGAAAGTCTTCGAACAGTGTGTTGCCAATGATGACATACGGATTCGAGAGCTGACTATGGACCTTATTAGAAGGCTCAAATACACTCAGCGAAAGGAAAGAGCGAGTTATGTTTGGAATTTCTCGTAGGATCGAATAAGAAATGGGGAGATCCGCAGACGAACCAAAGTCACAGATATAGCTCAGCGAGTCGCAAAGCTGGAGTAGCAATGGGCAGGCCACAGGGTGTTGGAGTCCCAAGGTGCTGAAATGGCGACCCCGCTCGGGAAAGCGTAGTGTTGGTCGACCCCTGTCTAGGTGGATCGAGGACATCGCGCAGGTTGCAGGGAGCCGATGGATGCTGGAGATCGTTTTGTTTGGAAGTCTAAGCAAGAGACCTAATGTCCAGCAGTGGACGTCCATCAGCTTTCAATCATGATGATGATGAACTCGAATTGTTGGGCATCTCCCTAGAAGTTTGAGGTATAGAGGTTCTATAATAAATCCAGATAGATTACATTCAACGTCGATTATCACAAAAAATTCCAGTTGTGTGGCATCTATCATTAATAATAATAATTATTATTATTCTTACTTTATAATTAAAATCACAATAGATAGCAGCACATGCACAGATAGTTAAAAAGTAGAATACGTAACGGCAGTCACTTGATGCGCACTACATCTACATATTAAAGTAATTGTACCCTTATAAAATTTTAAAAACTAGCGGACGCCCGCGACTTCGTCCACGTGAAAGTCGATGTAAATTTCAACTACCCCTTCCCTATCCCTACTCTACCCTACCCCTACCTTCCCCATTAAGGCTGTACACGCGACAGAAGCTTAAGAAATTAAGTAACTTCTCCCGTTTTCCCAACATTTCCCTTCACTGCTCAGCTCCTATTGATCGTAGCGTGAAGAAAGCGTGATGTATCTATAACCTACCCAGGAGTATGAAGAACAACTGTACCAAGTTTCGTTAAAATCCGTCGAGTTTAACGAAATCCGAGCGAGACAGACAGACAAAAATTTTACTGATTACACTTTTGGCTTCAGTATCGATCACTAATCACCCCCTGATAGTTATTTTGGAAATATATTTCATGTACACAATTGCCCTGTCTATAGATTTTCTATAAGTATAGATAATCGTGAACCATGTTGGAAGAATGAATTATTATTTGTTATAAGTATAGTATAGTATAAAATTCACAAATTCAAATTTTAAAAAGGTTAAACTATTCTACATTAACTATTTATTTTACTATATACGGAACCATAAGGAATATAGAAATATAACACTTAAAACTATGCGAACTTTTTTTTCACAAACTAAATACACCAAACATGAAATAAAATTCTAAAATTACTACTTACTTAATTACTTAATGATATAGTATATAACTTAAACCGAGTGACAAGAGACAACGAGATATGTTTGTCCAAATATAAATATCGTACTATTCTTCAATGAGGACGAATGTGTTCCTAGACATGGCACAAGGTCCTTCTCTTTAATTTCCTTTCTTCTCTAAATTATCCGTTTATTCCTAGAAAACGGAAGTTCCACATAAAGGCAGGCGCGGAACTATCAGAATAACACAGTATTACAGCCGGAGTACCCCAAGGGAGTTTCCTATCACCAATTAATTACCACAGTTACCATGTCCTCTGTGGCGTGCACTTCATAAATGCATACCCTGACGATTCATTAAGTACCTGTATTGAAGGAGGAATTCTCCATTTTGTACAATTTGTAGGTACCTATAATGCATACCCTAGTTAAAAATCTTGTGCACGCCACTGCATGTCCTGACATAGCAGACTGTAAAACCAAGTATGTTGAGATGACAACTATAGCTTGGCAACTTCGTTCATAACACTGCCGATGTTGCGCGCGGGGCGGGGGCTTTGTAGCGATGAATGAAAACCCACGACTGACGCATGTCACTTCCCCGCACGCACTATTACACACCCGCGCACTCTTTCCGCCCGTCACTCGAATATCATAGGAGTGTAATCAACGAAGTTGTCAGACTTTAATAACAATTAGCATGTGACGGGCGTTTTTAACCAACTTCAAAAAAGGAAGAGGATATCGATTCGTCGGATTGTTTTCTTTTTTTCATTATGATATAATCTAATTTGGTCTGTTTGCAGTGGTCATAAGATGACAAAGCAAGCGTGATTGCTTATATGTATAAAGTGAGGAAGCAATATTGGCCAAAGCGCCTGTCAAACTCTTGTCTATGTGTTTTAACCACATATGCCAAACGGACTTCCCGTAATACTCGTCTTTAAACAAATTAAAATATAAAAAAAACAAATTACACAAATTAAAAAATAAAATTAAGTTTTAAACATTAAAATAAAATTAAGTTTTAAACTTAAATTAAATTGTGGGTTGAAAATTTTCACGCGTTCACTTCCTCGGTGCTTCCATCGAACTCGAGTTTCACTTCACCAGTCAAACCTTCCACATCCACTTCGTTTTCCGTTGCATTTAGCATGTTCAATGTCACCTATGGACACACATATACTTTAATTAATGTATATTAGATACAATCATTATTTTTACTATTCAGTGTTATCCAAAATTGTAGATAATTTCAAAATTAAACATAATTACAAAAATTACGACACCGACGGAAACCGATGCTTCTCTGGCACATGAGGCCTAATTTTCGGGCTTCGCGTTTCTTGTGACAAATTGACATACCGTCGACCAATAGCAGAGGAGTTGAAATATCGCTCTATTTTCGTCCCAATGAAACGAAAAAAGAGAATTGCTCTCAAATCCGCGTTGCTTTCGAGTTCACGATACTTTCGAGTCCGCCGCTACTGCTCAACATTTGTCTTTCTTCCATCTCGAAATATGTCGCATCTTGAGACTACTGAGAGTCTTTACTACTTGTCCACGGCCATTATTTTTGGTTTAAACCAGCCTTGACGACTGCGATGTCAGTATGAATATACCGAGTTAATACAAAATGTTGCTCTTCAATTGAAAAACGTCATCTTGTTCATAATTTGGTAACTACATTTATGTTGAGTTGATAGTTGCAATCGACTCTAAATTTCTGTTGACTAGTTGATTCTCGCACTCGATTCTACAATTTTGTTGATTAGTTGATACTCGCACTCGATTCTACATTTCTGTATACTAGTTGATACTCACACTCGATTCTACATTTCTGTTGACTAGTTGATACACGCACTCGATTCTACATTTCTGTCGACTAGTTGAGACTCGCACTTTATTCTACATTTCTGTATACTAGTTGATACCCATACGCGATTCTACATTTCTGTTGACTAGTTGATACCCGTCCTCGATTCCCGTCGTTGCCGCAACTTTTGATATTAGGTTCATAAATAAACTTTAGAAAGTAATCTATCTAAACTAATTCCACAAATATGCTAAAGCCAAAGATTTGTAAGAATCAACATTACTAATGAGAATTGTTCAGCAATTTAGTTGCAGCGAAATCTATTGTTCAAACTGTATTTCTACGTATATTTTTGTTTATACATACATAAGAAACAGAGTGTCCTGTAAATAATAGATAAAACGCAAATGGGAGATACACCACTAAAATATTTAAATTATTTTGAAAAAATCGTAAGACTGACTCCACATAGTAAAATTTGAAAAATTGGTCACCTTACGAATCTTTTCAAAACTAATAATCACTAATAATCTTCTATAATATAAAAATGAATCGCAAAATGTGTTGGTAAGCGCATAACTCAACAAAGCCTGGACCAATTTGGCCAATTCTATTTTTAAAATGTTAATTGAAGTTCTAGGATGGTTTTTACGGCGAGAAAAATTTAAAAAGACTAAAAAAAAATTATACTCCCATACAAACGATTCGTAATAATTTGAACTTTAATATGTATAGGGTAGAGGTAGGGTAGGAGTACGGTAGGGGTATGCTAGGGGTAGGGTAGGAGTAAGGTAGGAGTAGGGTAAGGGTAGGGTGGGGATAGGATAGGGGTAGAGTAGGGGTAGGGTAGGTGTAGGATTGGAGTAGGGTAGGTAAGGGTATGGAAGAAGTGCACAAAAGTCAAAGCGAAGCTTGACCGGTAAATAATAGTTTTAGATAATAATATGGTATATCTCCCACTGGCGTTTGATCCATTTATTACGGGATATCCTGTATAATATACGAGTACATTATATATGTATATGTAAAAACAAAATGTATATTATACATAGATACATAGTTTAAAATTTAACTCCTTTATAATAATTATATAAATATGAATGCATGCAGAATATTAATGAAAGCAGAGTGCAAGACAAAGCTCAAAGTAAAATAAATTCAAACTTCACTAACTGAAATAAAAAAATAAAATAAAAAGGACATCACAAAAAATTGGCAAAAAAAAAAGAAACAAATCCAGTGATCAATTTGCGTTTAGTTAGTGAAGATTTGAACCTCGGCGTTAGTTCTTATCACTCCTTGGATGATGTTGAGTGGCGCAACTACCTGGGTAGCTGGTTTCCCGACCCTGGGCGCGATGCTGCTTACCTGCCTCACAGGTATACCTGCGTCTTCGAATGCCTTCTTCTTTAATGTTGTGCGGATTTGGGAACTGGAATTTATAGCCATTATAAATTTATTTGTGAATGCACATTTAAGGCAACATTAAAGCAACCATTCGTCAGCGCATCCGCCGTTATTTAGGATATATCACACATAGTAACGATACCTCAGAAAAAAAATATTGTGTAAAAAAATATTGTTCAGATCTCCAACCCGATGCTGGGATCCACCCAAAGAAACAGGAGCCCGCACCTTTTATAGTGCCGTCCAAATGCCAGCGACCGTAAATAACGTTAGATTAGATGGTTTGATCACAATTTCTATTGTGAACGGAAGAAGTCAACATGATACAGGGAACTCCTGAAGAGCCGCTACATCAAAAAGAAGACTGTTAGTTCTATTTCGAAGTTAATGTTAACAACTAAGGTGCAAAAACGAAACCTATGTGGTAACAACAAACACTAAAGTCTGTGTTATCCGATTCTTAAAACTTGTTTATCTTTAAACAAGAATGAAAAGACATCTTTCAAACAAGCACATCCCATCTTAGACCTAAATATGGTCACTTACTATATACTGAAATATGCTCAAACGTGAGCATATCTAGAAAAATCAAATATGAGTTTTTAAATTACAACCTAGCACATAGGACCATTTTCTTAAGGCCATGTTCAAGTAAAACGCGCAGACTATATTCAGCTAATAGTATAACATATTACAGATTATAATATGAATTATCTTTTCTGTTGTGTAAATTAGTACTCACAAATTATTGTCCACTTTGAAGCTGCTAAAAAGTACTTTATAAAATTAAAACAATCATTATAAATTCTCCTGAATTGTTCCCAATAGTATGGGAACATGAGGATAAATTATAGCTTGTATTACTTACTCCCTGATATTGTAGCTTTCCAGTGAAAGAATTTTAAAATTGAGTCAGAAGTTTTAGAGGCTGTTCAAGTCGAACAAAACAATAATCATATCTTTACTCTTTGTATCATTCATAGAGACAAAATTTGTGAAAGATATTTTTATTAAAGTAATAAAATTGTGTTCAAAGAACAATCCATCTGATATTATATGGAAAATATTCCTCTGTAATAGAGCAATTCTTGACAGGCCATTCCAGCACTTTGGAATCTCAACATCCACTGACTCTAAGAACAATGCGCCCTGCCCTCATTAGCATTGCAACTCGTTAAGCTATGACGGTGATTTTGGTTCTTGGAGGCACAGAGTAAGCGACCAAGAACATACTATCTATTTAAAAAGAGGGAATACTCACACTGTCCTACTCTTTATGTGGTGGCTAAGTTTGTTAAGATCTACAGCAAAACGATGCACACAAGTCCTGAGCACGTCAAGCTCTTCTTCACTCCATTTAAATCTGGAAAAAAAATTAAGTATGTCAGAGTTAAAGCACCACTGAAGATTACTGTTTATGAACAATTGTGTCAAAATACGTAATATAAATGTCTGGTTCTTTCTCTGATCATTTCATGTCTGACTTTATCGATCTTTTTCAATTTCAGCATGCTGCGTTCCATTGCCCTTTGACATGACCTTACTTTGCCTTTGGCTTTGTTATGAAACGCCTATGTTTGGCAGGCATATGTTAGGCATGGTAATAGACAGGTGTTCATTACAATTTTTTGTGTTTTGAATTATAGTTGCCTTTAAAAATATTCTAAGAAATAATTCAGTAAAAATTCTCAGCCCAGACTTGGGAAGCTGGTGGTGTTACACCTATGTGGCTTGGAGAACACATTACATCTGATAATAATTGTCAAAGAATTCAACATTATCACACTAAGTGAGTTCACTGACTTTCATTTGAATGGAGTTTTCAGAACCTGCCCATCAAATATTAAACATAGTTTGAACTCTGGTTTGTAAACAAGTGTTTGAGAATGGCGAATGGACAATCTATGAAAAATTTATTTATTATCTATAACATTGCCAACTTGAGAGGAATTTCCCAAACGGTGGGGATTTTTTTGGGAATTGAGATATGTTCTTTCCCCAATTTGAGTTTCTACTTTTGCAACATTGATTTACCATGTTCAACTGACAATTGTTATATATTTTCATTTGGAAATTGAAGCTGGTCGCATCCAGTGGCATAAAACCTCAAAGCAAGGTTTGATTGATTTATATGAGACCATGAATTATTTCTGAGATGAAAAATACACTCTTTTATAATTTTACGGGTCTTTTGCATTTTGGTAGTTAAGATAGAGAAAACTTTTCGAAACTTGTGAGCGTTACAAAAACATAGTCTGCAAATATATCTGTCTGATATATTTGAGGCTATGATATGAGGCTATGACAAATGATGATATATAATGATATAGTTTTTTAATTAATCTAAAGATTTGAGACATTATATTATTAATGTATTAATTGGAAACTGCTTACTCACCCGTTTTGCAATTCATTCTTGGGATGTAACAGCAGTGTCATCTCAGACAGCTTGTTGAATGCTGTGCCTGCCTCCCTGAATATTTCCCCTACCTGAAAAGAAATGGTATGTTTTGTTAGAGTAAGACTTTCCCATCTAGAGTTTGTATCATGTAGAATGGATCGTGTGACAGCTCATTTCAGTCACTTTTTTTTAAATGAATATATTTGAATAGTTTTGAAAGTTTGCTGTGATTCACAATGTATTATGAACTGATACAGGCGACTGTCACCATACCCATGCTATGTCAAAAATACTTTAGCCATTGATATCAAGAAGTGGATCATAATTATGTGACTATGATTAGTTCACTTACATAACTAAAGTAATTTGTATAGAAAAAAAATTACAATGTTTATTATATAATTATGTGTGCATAGTTTATTTTATTATATCAAATGTTTGGATATTCAAGTTATAATTTTTAGCGGACTCCTGCAACTTTTTTTTTTTTTCGTGTTGAGTAAGTGCTGATGGCTCCATGTGGGACTACTACAGCGTCACCGGGGGATTTGGGCGAGCGCGGAAGCATCGCCTGATGAGAGCCTGCAATTTTGTCCGCGTGAAACTCAACATTTCGTGATTAATTTTTATATTATAGATTAATACTTTTATAACTAGAACTGAATTATTTTATCATATTACCATATGTATTATGATAAGTATTGTTCTATTCTAGTCATTCCAGTTATAAAAATTGACAAAGCAATTATTACACAGTTATTGTGACAATTTTTTAGCTCATTTACTCCATGTTAAAATAACTTGAATCCACAGAAACTTGAAAGCATCTACAATTATATATACCTCCGCCTTCACCGCACACATTTAAAATACATAAAACATCCAAAGAAATTTAAATTATTCTAAATTAATGCACTTACTTTAGCCTTCTTACAATTCGTCATATTGAAAGTATATTAAGACTCTCTCACCATAATTCTCAATTCAGTCATACATAAACAACCACAAACCAGCAAAGGTACCAAAGTTTACATTATGAATTACAAAATACAGCAGTAACACAACCAGAAGCAGAGAAGACTAGTACTATGAACTTAATGTGCGATAAATCAATACTTTAACTGTCAGTTACTGCGACAACGAGCTATAGAAACGCGGTAGCCGTGTCTGCGCGAGTTCTGTCAAAACTGAAAATCAATAGTGGTCTATCGAAATCTCTGTGCCGTGCTGAAACGTTCAGATTTCGAAATCCGATTATAACACGTAAAATATATTAAACAGTTCACAACAAACGTATGAAAGTTTACAAGAAACTCTCTAAAGTTCTAAAATCACGCTCAACACTACGATTGCGTATATGTAATGTTTCTCAATTGAGCCTGAATAAGGTACAGAAAGTAAATACAAAAAATAGAGATATTTACTTTTGTAAGAATACTTACTTTGGCAGCCGAATTGTTCATATTCCAAGTGTAGTTTTTACCACATAAATTATCACAATTGTTTTTATTTATAAAATATATTTATTTAGAATGTCAAGAACACGAGGTAAATGGACAGACAGGGAAGAGGGATCTACTAAATAACAAAACCAAAACTTATATTTTAAAGGGATAACAAAAATACCGAATTTTGGAAAACGAAATGCGAACGAAAAATAAAAAATCAAAACCAACAAAAACGACCATAGAGGAAAGGTTTTGACAGGTTAAAGTTGCCGCTTGTCAAAAAGAAAAACCACAGACTAGTAACTATTTTTTAAATTGGCTTCACGGTTTCGGGTCATTTGATTTTTGAGTATATTATATTTTCAACAACGCGACATACAGACAAAGATTAAAGAATGTACAGAATGGCTCTTTTACAAGCAGTGCGGTGAGGCCGGTGAAATTATTAAAAAAAAACGTCTCGCGTCTCCTTGACATCCGCTTAAATAAACTTTTTTCATAATTTCGCATTTTAAGATTTAACACAAACAATAATTACGTAAATTCATATTACACTATTAATTACTTTCAATAAAATACTCTATCGTATTTTTTTAGTTTTTGTAAACATTTTATAAAATATTTAAAAACATAAAACGACATTTTTCGTGAATAATATTGAAAGTTACTGATGTGACGCTTTGTGTCGTACTGACTCGAGAAGTAAAGTTTTTTAATTTATTAGGAATAGCTGCATCACTGCCGTGTTCGGTGCGCTCAATTTGCCTATTATTTTTTAATCTGTGACCACAGACCTTCCATAAAGTTACATGAAAATTAGACATGGTAAAATGATGTTTGTATTTGTACGAACAATTTTCTCCAAAACTAGAAACAGTTTTTCACTGATCACATCTAATAATAATAAAAATTAAGTTCGGTTACTTGGGCACTCAAATGTCCCGCGCCGGGAGGGTTTATTTTTACATAAACTTTTAATAGTGTTTTGTACTTTGACACGTATATCTACGTATCTAAGGTTTTGTATTATATTTTTATGTTAACATTGATGAAAATTAAAAAAAAGGTAAATAAATAAATGAGAGAAAAAAAAATTAAGGTTATTGATGTATGTCACCTATTTTTTGTCTGTCTGACTACCTGTCCGTCCGTATTTTTATTGACCGGGCATCACGCTGAATCTACTGAATGAATTCAAATGAAATTTGTTATTTGGCACGAGGCACGAACAACATGAATACGAAGGAACATGGGATAAGTACTTTTTGTCGCTTTAATAAAATCAGAAGGAGGAGAAACAAGGGTTGAAAGTTTGTATGGATAATTCTTCATTTTTCAAAATCTTCTAATCCTAAATAGTAGATTGTTATACAAGGGGCTAAAAAGACCCATTATATACGAGGTATTTTTAGGGCCCGAGACATAAGGCGAGGGCCGCCTAAATAGAAACCGAGTTTATAATGGGTTTAGCCCCACGTGTTACACTCTGCTTTTCACTACGATTGCGAGAAAATAAAATAGTTTAGTACAATGTTCAATGATTTATTTTAATTAAAAATTAAATGTACAAAGTCTACAATTTTGGATAAATGGGAGATGCTTTTACCCGGTAGCATAATTTCCGACTACTGTGAAGATAAATAACGAGTATGTGAGGTAAACGTGGGAGATAATAGTTTAAAAAACTCCTTTCGTAAGTGAATCCATTCGTTGTTGTTTTCTTCACTTATTAAATTTTTCGTAGGTATCGTAGGTAAGTATTTAAGTATATGCGTCTCGATTTTGTTGGTAACAGATTGAAAATTTCATCCATCTCCAAATTAAGATCACCATTCTCACTAGATGACGACAACAATAACTTATTGTTGAGAAATATGTAAGTTACGGTCACAAATTTACAATGAATTTCTGAAAATATCAAGTGTGTATTATTCACGCCAATTGTTTTTTAAATTCTCGCTTTTTAATTTTATTTTTTCACATGAGAAAAAGGCAAAGTTATTACACCGTAAAGGATGTCCCATGTCTTCAAATCTCGCTCTATTCGCAACTCAATAAAAATTAAATAAAAAAATAAACGCATTCCACAGACAAGAACGCTGCAACAAGTTTTTTTATTTATTTTTCAAAACAATCGGGCCTTACTTAAAATGATTCTATTATCGAATAAAACCTCCTCCGTTTTATAGTAGGCTAGTACTTGGCTAGTACTCGTAACAGACAAGAATTAAAAAAACAAAATTACTTTAGCCCCTAGAGGCTAATATGCTTGTTTAGCCCCGCTGTGGAGTGGTAATATGACAGTGTTTTTGAGCAAGAGTAGTGAAAAATAACTTATTTCAAGATTTCTCAAAATTCTAAAGGGTTAAAAAGCTGTTGAAGTTTCCAGTGTAAATCGTTCATGTTGAGTTATATCCTATTGAAAAATGATTAGTGGACTATTTATTATTTCGTCCCCACAGAGCGAAAAGCAAATATTTCGTAAATCACCGTTTTGAGCAATGATAATTTTATACTAGATCGGTTACCTACATCCCTACAAAATCTCCGCAAACAGTGATCCGAATAATAGGCTACAAAACTGAGCGCACACATGCACAATTTTGTCTTACCATTATTAATTTAGATATACCTTTAAAGTTTTTTACAACACACAACTCGACATTGTACTGAAGCGTCTTTACGTATAGTGCCCAGGGGCACCCAAGCACCACTATTTTGTTTTCGAATTAAACTTTTTTTTAAAGTTGTGTTGAGTTATTTTTGTTTTGTTAACCTTTACATCCATAAAGTTCATTTTATCCGTGTAATTACAGTAAGTGTTACATAACTTACATCTAGGTAACTTCCCAAAATAAAACTATCACAGTTCCAAAAATTTATACCTTCGAAACCTAGTGTACCCACCTAGTTTTCAGACAAAATTTTTGAAATTTACCTTTACTACGACTACAAAGGAATTAGTTAGTTACGCACATTGCTGTGGTAACTTGGAAGTGCTGTTTGTATGTACTTAGTCCGTTTTAACATTGCTCAGCACGCTTAGGTACTAGAGGGCGCTAGGTGATGATTGTACCTGGGCGCTAGGTGATGATTGTACCTGGGCGCTAGGTGATGATTGTACCTGGGCGCTAGGTGATGATTGTACCTGGGCGCTAGGTGATGATTGTACCTGGGCGCTAGGTGATGATTGTACCTGGGCGCTACGTACGCTAGAGACGCCTCTAACATTGTAGACGATATTTAGGTAAGTATTACTTGTATAAATAACGTTCGTTGTTCACCACAACTAACATGGAGATGTGGAAATTTCCTCTTTTGAATTTTCTTGACAGTAAAATGCTCAAGTACTTATGGGACATGTTAAAAACGGAAACTTTAAAGCATTTTTAAAAAAGGTGGGGCCGAAAAACAAACTAAACTACCTACCCATGTGGCTTCGCACTACCTTCAAATCGATCAACAGATAGAAAATAATTAGTGCTCTGTTACACTCACAAACTTTACCTCATTTACTTTAGGTTTATTTTTATTTTTTATGAGTTTATACTCACAAGGTCTCAGCTATGTGGGGAAAATAAAAAACCATGCATCTAATTCACGTCATAATATATTTTACATCGATTTTAAGAAAAACGACCTATCCGTAGATATAGGTACATAAAGAATAAGTCAATAACTTGGTAGGTGTGTACATTTAAAATCACGCGCCGTTTGACTAGAGCTGATAATATAATATTATTTACAAATTACATCAAACATCACAAATTCTATCATTATCATGTATCTAACTTGTACCTAAACTTACATACCTAAGTAACATAATTATCCATTTTCAAATACTTATATACAGCTAGAGATGTCATATCTTAGATTAGTTTTTTATAAGGTACAATACTTACCTATTATATATTTTCGTAGTTTACAAAATAGTATGTATGTTCATAAATAGTTTAGAGATTTTTGTGAGGGCTAAGCCCAGGATCCGTGGAACATTTTTACAATTGATTACTATCAAGTGAATTTTCCGCGAGTAGTTTCATCTTGACGAGACGCTCAATTTTTTTATTTTCGAAAATTCTTGATTCTGAGGGCCAAGTGACACTTTGATACTGTTACTATCGCGTTAACGTAAACGCGAATTTATAAGGAATTGAAACAACGACATCTAGTGGCACAACTGTTTCAATTCCATATAAACTTGCGTTTATGCCAACGCGATAGTAACAGTATGAAAATATTGAAAACTTCCACTAGGCACACTGGTAGCTAATTCGTAATTCACCTCGATAGTGATACAAGTTGGGAGTTTAATAAAAATGTCACAATGTTCTACAAATAGGAACATTATCTCGTTCCGAATTTAGAGAAAAGAAGATAACTTTGTTTCTCCAATGGTTTATAATGTTTCTCCAGTTGTGACTTTACAAACAGGTAAATTCGACATATTAGGTATTCTGTAAAAATAGTGAATTGTTGCCTTTTGTAGGAATTCGTACCTCTAAATTAAAAAAGGAAACCATATAAGATCACTTCGTTTTATATGCTTAGAGGAGAAAGGTATTGAAATACGATACAAAAATACAATTCTCAGTCTACACAATCAAAATATACGGCCGTTTATTTCACATATGAATTAACGTAATCGTGAACCAAAATTAAGAATTAACAGTTTATTCAATTTTAATTTAAAATAAATAGGGAGGGTATAAAGGAATTGAAATCGTGAAATTTGATCTGCAGGCTAATTCACTATCTTTGACGTATGTTAGTTGATTATACGAGTATGTATATCAACTCCAATATAAAATCCGAAATTGGGATTCTAAATGTAAAAATGTCACCCGGTGCATACTGGAGGATATCACACAAATATGATATGAGGTAAATGTCGTTTCATCAATTGATCTGATGTTTATTTTAATAGTTTGGTAATAAACCCCAAAAAATAATGAATAGGTTAGCAGAAGCAATATTATTGTATGGTGAAACGGTACGGAAGCCTCAGAGCGAGAGTAGGTAGCACATGGCTACTTTTTTTTAATTCGCAAATTCAGCAGGCGGAGATTGAAACCATGGTTTGTTTTCTTAAATTTGGAATTTCAACTTTGGCTTACTATGTTCTAATTAATTATACCAAGCCTGTAGTTATTCAGGCGTCAATCCTTTTATAGCTTCTATTCTTTAACGAGTTTAACGATTTCTTTGAAAGTTTGTATTAAGGTGAGGTTTTTCTTTTATTTCATCTGTACCGAAGAAAAAACGATAAAAAAGAAAATAAAAAAGCTGTGTCAAAAAGACAAAAACAAGGGCGCTTTTTTCTTTCCATTGTGATATTTTAAGGTGCTAACTTTGTTCATAACGTTCCTTACGCAAACCTATTGTAATTGTTTTTCAAGTAATCAACGTGACTCTTTTAAAACCTAAAACAAAAGCATTCTGTATTGATTGTTTGTTTACTGTTTGTTGAAAAGAAAAGAATAAGGAAAGTCAGCCTTCAGGAAATATTGCTACAGTTCGTTTCTTCCACCTTTACTAAAGATTGAAAACGTGTCGGAAGCCAAAAACATTACCTATTTGTAATTATGATAGATATTTTTTCTTTTAATGAGCCACTGAGCGATTTTGAAACTAACCTGCATCTCCGGATTTTATATTCATTCGTGTTTTTAATTTAATTTCGTAAATTTCGCTGTGAACTAAAAAGTATTAACAATCGAAACTATATCCCCGATTTTATAACCAAATAGTTTTATTAATTAATCGAAATGGTACTCTCGATTTTGTAAACATTCGTTATTTGAATTTCACTACAGTTAACTAAATAGCTTTATCGATATCATCATCATTTGAGATTTGTAAGAAGAATCCGCAATCCGCATCAGAGTTGTTTGTTAAGTTTGATCGTGATTTTACAAATGTTTGGTAAGCATACTTATTTTTCGTATTATAAGTTGAGGTAATATTTATTTATACATACACAGCCAGTCATGAGTTCTAAATGAACAATATAATATTTAACTAAACACAAGCTGCAATACAATTTAGAAAAAAACAAATGTAGGCCTAGTAGCTAGTGAAATAATAAATTAGATTTTTAAATTTCTATTATTGTCTTTGTTCTATTTTGTATTGCAATCAAATAAATATTATAAACAAATAAAAGACATTTAATATACTGAAATGGGTACATGAAGTTAAGTTAATAAAATTTTTGAATATTTGTAGAAGTCACGGACTACCTAAAGCGTGGTAGAAGTAAACAACATCAAAAAATCTTATTATGTACATTATCAAAGAATCAATATGTGTGCCTAGTGGGAGTTTTTAATATTTTCATACTGTTACTATCGCGTTAACGTAAACGCAAATTTATGAAAATATTGAAAACTCCCACTAGGCACTCTGTTGTCTACTGTCAAACATTTGTCTTTACAGCTTACCAGTACATCCAAAACGAAACAGACTTACAAAAGTAGACAAGGTAAATCTGTAATATTTTATTTTTGAGAAATATCTTTAACATACACAATGGCTAAGCTTATAAGCTATTTAAAATTTTAATATGTCACGTCACAATAAAATAATGCGCATTGAGAAAAATAACCCTGAGGCATACCTATTAATGCTATATACTTCGTGCCACGAAACAAGTCCCACAGACGCGGCGTTAATGTCTTAATGGCGCTCATTATCATGATGGCGGTCTTATTGTCATTTGTGTAAGGCGCTGTCAAATTTAGTTCAGGTTTTAGCCGCGGGACTTCTTTCGTGGCACGGAGTCTACTTGCATTGAAACGAACTCTATAGGATGCCTTAAACGGTGACTGTTCATACGAATGAGTGCATGCTGTATATATAATTACTTTCTTTTATTTCTTAGATATAAATATTTATTAACTAACATGATCGCACTCATTCGCGTGTAATACAAATCTACCATTATGCTAGATTCACCTAGCATTGTCGTGCAAGTTTACAGTACCCTAGGTCTTGTAATACTTTGTGAATCTAGACTTAGTTACAGCTAGAGATGGGCCGAGTACGCGGTTGATACTCGGTACTCGGCGTACTCGGCGGATTTTTTGATACTCGTACTCGGCCGAATAACTCGGTCGGTAAATGCCGAGTATACTTTGTTTAAGAAAAGCATTATTTAGGTAGATATAATTAAAACAACAGTGTTAATCAAAGAGTATTAGTTATTTAGGAAATCTTTGAAAATCTCGATTAAATTCAAATAAAATTAAAATGAAAGATTTAAAAGAGCAACTGTTGAGTTTCTAGCCCGCTCTTCTTAAGAGACTGCGCCTTCCGAGCTGGGTAGTAGAGTCACTACAAATAGTCAAACTTGACGTTTCAAAAGTGCTTGTAAACTAAGCCTACTTGAAATAAACAACTTTGAATTGAATTGATTTGAAATAATACTTGTTTACGCGCGTGAAATAGAAATTTGATTGAGCTACTCGGCCGAGTACTCGGCTGAAAAAAAATTGAACCGAGTAAAACTCGGTACTCGTTACTTGGCAAAAGTGTTACTTGGCGCATCTCTGGTTACATCAAAATGTACTCGTACAATGTATAAGCTAGTAGCTTGGCTAATAGCTGACTCAGTGGGTTCTATAGAGCTCTTTGATATCAGCATATTCTAAAAGTCTGATTCACTTATACCTTCAAAAGTATTATACGTTAAAACTATAGCTTGGCAACTTCGTTCGTAACACTCCCGATGGTCCGCGGGGGCCGGGGGCGTGTAGTAGAATAACCCGCGCAGGTTTTCCCCCCGTCGCCCGCATATCACGGGAGTGTTATCAACGAACTAGCCAGACTATACTATGTATAACCGTTATGATCCCTCACAGATTTACAGTGGAATTCATAGACTTTGTAGGGGATCATTCACCCGCTGAGTGTCAAATTCTCAAACAAATAGAGGTTAAATTCGACACTCAGCGGCTGGATGATCCCCTGGGGGTGCCCCTAGAACGTCTATGAATTCCACTGTTAGAGTTTCAGCATTCTACACCGCTTTACGTACAACTTTATACTCACAATCAAGTTTGCCATCAAGTTTGAAGCGCACTGATCGTGTGTTGGTCACGATCGGCATTATGTCATGCACATCGCGATCAACACACGATCAGTTTTATTGAATGTCAAGCATGCAAGTTTAGTGGATGGTGAGTGGTTAGCATTAGAGAAAAAGTAGTGAAAAAAATATCGAAAATATGGTTATGAGTATGGTTTCGATGTTTTCACAGCCCACACCAAGCGCGCTACAGACTTAACGTTAAACTTGATCATATGTGGCTGGCATTATGTGATTCTCGTGTCTGCTGGGGCTCTAGAGTCGAATAATTTTTAGACAACAGCTAAGCTATTCTACTCAGCTGTGTTACTTTCGATTTCGTCGTATGTCTCTTTGTCAAAAATTATACCCCGTACTATAAACATAGTGCCCCGTAAATAGCACGACTTTACGTATGGTGGTAGCTGACACCAAGGCCTTCTAAAATAACTAAATATAGTAGATATGTTAGCCAAAATTCAACTGTTTTAAAGTTATTATTGAATAGCTGACGCCGCGTGGTTCCCGTTTCCGTAGGTGTATGGGAATCATATATAGCCTATAGCCTTCCTCGATAAATGGGCTATCTAACACTGAAAGAATTTTTCAAATCGGACCAGTCCCTGAGATTAGCGCGCTCTAACAAACAAACAAACTCTTCAGCTCTGTAATAGTATGGATTTTTCTACAAAATACAAAATACCTTAAATGCAATTTAGTGGAACCATGTTTTTGAACCAATTAAACTTTAGTTGTTCCATGTAACCGGCTTTAATTTTCTTTCATGGTTTTTTGTGTGTAGGTACGTAGGTTGGTAACGGAAACACCTATTTAAAACATAAATTCCAAGTAGAAAATCATCGCTTACCTATATAACTTTCCAACACGTTGTAGGGGTTGTGTATAGGAAAATAATATAACTTGAAAGTCGTAAAATATCGGCTAACATATTTTACGTTATTTTAGTAGGCCTTGATAGCAGCTATCGCCCTGTAGAGAACGTCGTGCTATTTATCGAGCACGCTGTATAAAGAGAGACGAGGACGAATTCGAAACTTACGCGTCTGTCGATTTGTGAAAATGTATCTTAGCTCTATGGTCACGACACCAACACGACACGTTACAGAACTATTTATATATTTACAAAGTCGAATAAAAACCGTGTCCGAATACCGTATTTTGGACGTTAGTTACAGTGGTGGATTGACTAGTTTTTGTTTCTGTACACTTCGTAAAGTCTTTGGGATATATGCGCTGTCTCGTATCAAGTTTACGGATAGCGCCATCAGAGAATCAGTGATCCGTACTGAAATATGAGTTCTGCATTAGATACAGCTTATCTATTGGGTTCACCACCGCCCCCGTGCCGAGGTTAAGGGGCTCGTGTAAGGAATGGTTGCCGTGTTGATGGGCGTGGTGTGGTACTTCAAGGTTCTGTAGACTCATCGTGTCTGAAGCGCCTTCGTCGAGCTGGTCGAAGTTGCTGCCGTCCAGGGATATGTCCGAACTGCAAAAGCTGTCGCCGGAGTGCGTTGGGTAATCTGTAACGATACATTGCAATGTCAGGCGGAATCAAAACAGTTTTACACACTAAAAGAACAATGACATGACGTTGTTGTCATTTTTATTTGGTCTTTTCAAATGCTCGTTGAACGTGCAAACGGATTTTCCATGCATGTATTTTTTACAGGGTTTTTTATTTTGCAGCTACTCGTTCATAAAAGTTTTTTCATTGAGATCGAAAATAGAGAACTGTCGTCTGTTTCAGTGGAACGTTTTAAAAAAGCTTGTTTAAAAATAATTGGAAAAAATATTATTACCCATACTAAATTAGAACTTATACTTAAGCTTATTAATACTTAGAAATCTAACTATTTAGTAAACAGAATCTTGACTCCATCGTTTCAACATCTGATACTGCTTAGAGACGAAAGTAAAGAATTTTATTCTATTAATATAACAGAATCTCGCGGTTTCACCCGCGTAGTTCTTATTCCCCTGGGAATACCTGGATAAAATATAGACTTATAGTACTTCTTGATGATTCTCCCTGCTAATAGATTTTTTTAAATCTATTTAGTAGTTTTAACTTGATGATTTACATCCAAAAATACAAATCTTTTCTCTATATTTATTAAATGTTGAGGAAAATTAATAGCGCCCTACAATCACTTACCATCAGGTGAATAAGGGAGATTAGGGTTGAGCGGCTGACTTGACGCCGAATACGATGTGTCTAAACCCAAGTAGTTTCCATTTTCACTCGAAGGCGATTCCTGTTTAATACTCTTTTCGTCCTTGTCTTTCTCTTTGTCAACGCTCTTATCGCCCTCTTGCTTTGCTTTGCGTTGAATCTTTTTCATCTTGGCCCTTTGGTTTTGAAACCACACTTGGACTACTCGAACGCTCAGTCCTGTGTCTTTCGCAAGAGCCTCGCGGACTTTGCGACACGGTTTGGGGCTGACTTCAAACGAAGCTTTGAATTGTCTCCGTTGGGCTGACGTGAGGATAGTCCGCGGTCGCTTCGGGCCGCGCCTGCCGTCTCTGGGGCGTTCGGAGTCGTCTATTATCATATCGTCTTCAGCGTGTTGCATCAAATACATCTCCTTTTCGAAGTCTTGCCTACAGAAGATCTGTCCGGCTCTTATGACGTATTGTTCACCCTTCTGCAACGGTTGGCAGCACATTACGCAGACGAAGCATTGTATGTGGAACACGTATTGCTGTGCTCGCATAACCATCTCCTGGGGGAGCAATCTGTCGCCGCAACGGGTGCATTTGACGCCGAACAATCTGCGCCAAACAAAAACAATAACGCACTCGGAAATAGGGGAGACGCGCAGCGTTACGTTAATCGCTATGCAGTTATCTAGCACGCAAGCTACAATCGCAATGCAGTTACTAAAAGAACAAAAGTACAGTTATACATCGAACAAATTATATTACCTGTCGTAGTCAGGCTTGCAATACAGTTTGGCATTTCTTGTATAGCAAGTGTGAGCGAGCGGGCATCCGCACACGCAGCAGCTTAGACATTGTTCATGCCAGGAGAGTTCACCGACCCTCATCAGGTAGCGGTCTTGGATCTTCTGACCGCAACCCTCGCATATTTCAACAATCTTCTCCCTTTTGATGCTCGCGCTGAGCTCTGTGTGAAAGGAGACTTTGTTTAGTAGTATGTGGTAGAATATCTTATAAACAAAATAAGAAGGAATAAAGTTAAATTAAGTTTCTAGAACCGTCACTGTTGATGATGCGAAACACAAGATTTTGTTAAATCAACAATAGAGAAAAAGTGAGGATAGGAACCAATTTTTTAACATTTATACTTAAAACGCTATATCTAGTAAATCTCTACAAGTAACTTTTAACGAACGTAAAGATAGAATAAGGTTGATCTCCAGAACGAAGCACTTAAGCTGCGCATTGTTTTAAATTTAACTTCCCTACTGTATTAGTGAACTCATTTTATTTAACAATAAAGTTAAATTACTACAAAGGGATAATACTATAAAGGAACAAAAAGGACGTTACTGAGGAAGACTGCATTTTCCAGTGGAATCATAATTCTGCATTCCGACGGCAAACTCATTTCCAACATTGTTGCGTTTAAAGAAACTCAAATGGTTCGTGAAAAAAATGAACAAGAAATAGAGAAAATATTTTTTGCTCTAAATGTCTGCGATTTTAAATATTCATCAATACTCAATACATACATCGACATAAAAGTGTCTATCTGTGTTTCTCAACTTGGAGTTATTTACAAGATACTTAAAAACAATAAACGACGAGGATATTTAAAATTAAGTAATTGTAGTACGTACATAACCTTAGGTACATACGTTTTTTCCTAAAATTCATAATAGATAAATAATGAATCTCTCTTAGTGTAACTTAGCCTTAGCCATGTTTTATATGTAGAAAAAAGAATAGCTTACATTTTTATAGGCTGTATTTATGGTAACGAAGCGTACGTACACGTATAACCTAAAAAAAAATTGTGTAAACATCTCCTTAGACAGTACTGTCCTTGTGTAAGTTAGACTTAAATATGTATCCTGTATTATACTACAAAGTTGTCATGCGATTTCCCTAAAAAGTATTCGTTTTAACAGCTCCTCAAGCACGGACTGTGCAATGTGTAAACTAGGTAGGGAACTAACTGTGTAGGGAACTTTTCTAGTGTACGTATATTAAATATGTTTCATATATGTATAAATAATAGTTACGTATTTGTAGACTGTAGCTTCGGCTACGAGGCACCGGCTACATGTACGCCTCGTAGCCGTAGCTTATTAGGTATTCCCTAAAAAGTATTCCTCTCAGTACTTGAATAGCTGAGCTTTTCATTTATAAATAACTAGCTGACGCCCCGCGGTTTCACCTGCGTGGTTTCTGTTCCCGTAGAAATACGGGGATAAT
This sequence comes from Bicyclus anynana, assembly GCF_947172395.1. Classification (NCBI taxonomy): domain Eukaryota; kingdom Metazoa; phylum Arthropoda; class Insecta; order Lepidoptera; family Nymphalidae; genus Bicyclus; species Bicyclus anynana. The sequence goes on from NC_069110.1 coordinate 2,994,299, forward strand.
ATATAGCCTTCCTCGATGAATGAGCTATCTAACACTGAAGGAATTTTTTAAATCGGACCAGTAGTTCCTGAGATTACCGCGGTGAATCAAACAAACAAACAAACAAACTCTTCAGCTTTATAATATTAGTATAGAAGATAAGAGAGTCTTCTAGTGTGACTTAGCCTTAAATATATTTCATATATAGCTATTTGTAGACTGTAGCTATGGCTACGAAGCGTACATGCGTATTCCCCAAAAAGTATTCGTCTCAACAGCTCCTTAGACGGGGACCTGAAGGGAGGCCCGCCCCTAGACCCGGGAGGGGCGTGCCGGGTCACGGGATCAACCAGGGAACAAAACGTCGGCGTTAAACTGCCGTCCTAACGCTTAATCGATGTGGAAATACGAGTTTTAGGGGTACCAACCTACCTATGTTGCCTTGGTATGAAGTATTTAATTTCTCTCTTTTCAACCGATTGTTTTACTTGAACAAAATTTGAATTTGAATGGGTGGTAGAGTCACTAGTCTCTCATTACAGACAGACAGATCTGACGCTATGAAAGTTCTTGTTAAACTAAGTAGGTAGGCTTTTCTTAAAATAAATGAATATTGATTTTATTAATTTGGTTCGGAAAGGCGGAGGCTCAAATTTAAATTTTATTCAAGTGAAACAAATAAATTTATAATAAAAAAATTCTATTATTGATATTACTTGCGACGGCTCAGTTTGCGTGAAGTTATACTAGTATTGTCACAAAACCAGCAGGATCAGATTTTTCTGTGATTAAAAAGCATTTCATATTTTTTTTTTGTATAACAATTTTACATCCTTTATTATTCATCATTATCAACCCATATTCGGCTCACTACTGAATGTCTCCTCTCAGAATGAGAGGGGTTAGGCCTATAGACCACCACGCTGGCCCAATGCGAATTGGTAGACTACACACACGCAGAGAATTAAGAAAATTTTCTGGTATACAGGTTTCATCACAATGTTTTTCCTCCACCGTTAGAGACACGTAATATTTCATTTCATATAATGCACACAACTGAAAAGTTGGAGGTGCATACACTGGACTGGATTCGAACCCACACCCTCCGGAAACGGAAGCAGAGGTCATATCCACTGGGCTAACACGGCTCCTTTTTTATATCCTTTATATTTATTTTCCTTTTTCCGTTCCGGTACATCTTTGCCAGTAGGGTTGGTAAATAGCAAAATCAACAAAACAAAAACAAAAGTTGTGACAAAAAGTGTATTTAAGTAAACTAGAAATGAGCGCTTTAAGAATTCAAAACAGAGTTAGTCTGAAAAGAATTCCACAGCGAAGTCAAAGAGATATTTTTTTTTTTAATATCAACAACTCGCAGTATTATTTAGAACCGAGCGCCGAGCTATAAACAGCAATTCACTTCCAAGCAATATTTAATGCTTATGAGTTATCCTTTACAGATTGTAATATAAATTTTCCATTATATATGTGTAACTAGCGGACGCCCGTGATTTTGCGTGAAACCCGTTTTTTTACAAATCCCGTGGGAACCATAGTTTTAGCCCACTATATCGTAGATAACGTCATCACTTACCACCAGGGCAAGGCATTCATATTCAAAAGCAAGTTAGCCCTTGACGTAGGTCGTCGTCATTAACCCATATTCGGCTCACTGCTGAGCTCGAGGCTCCTCTCAGAAAGAGAGGGGTAAGGCCAATAGTCCACCACGCTGGCCCAATGCGGTTTTTCAGACTTCACACACGCAGAGAATTAAGATAATTCTCTGGAATGCAGGCTACCTCACGATGTTTTCCTTCACCGATTGAGACACGACACGACAAGAGATTGATATTTAATTTCTTAAAATGCACACAACTGAAAAGTTGGAGGTTCATGCGCCGGACCGGATTCGAACCTACACCCTCCGGAATCGGAGGCAGAGGTCATATCCACTGGGCTATCACAGCTCGTAAGTAAAGTAAAGAATAAAAAAATAAAAAAGTTTTGCAACATATCACAATGTTCTGAATTACAAACTCAAATTCAAACGTGGGATTGCGGACTATTTGACTCTACCTACACTAGCAAATACTACAATTAGTCAATGTTTGTACGCATCCGTTGAAAAATAAACATGGAAACGACTATCGGTAATTGTTAAATCAAATTTTAGGAGTGTTCCATTGATATAGACGAAGCGTTCAATTAAATACGCCGTTGCAAACAAATTGATTGAATTCTAGTGCATTCTGTCAGAACACTGATCTATTATTGTTTGAACGTCTGGCAATATGTTCATTTTTTTATAAAACGTTTGCTCGTAAAGTCTTATTTCACCGATTTCAATGTCGTAATATATCTCTTTAAGCACTTGTGCCGTAATGTAAAACGCAATGTTTATCATCCGTCTATAAAAGAACCGTACTTTTTTTAATGAATAAAGTTTTTATGTCAGAAAATTGCTCAACATTTTATAATTAAAATTAATTTTGTGAGATAAAATGTAATAAACAAACATTTAATTTTATTTTAATAATTTTGACAATAAAAGACAACCATTAATCTATAAAAAAGACAAAAATATTAATTTACTTAAATAATAAGTAGGTAAATAGCGCGTCAATGGTTGGCAAATAATTGTCTTAATTTCATTCAGACGTATAGTTAACAACTATATTTATATAAATAAATAATACCTAAATAGTATCTATAATGTGGAGCAAGTAGCACACACGTATTATATATGTATAATTACTGATAAATAGTACTCACTTCGGAGCGCTGTAAAACCTTAGCTGTCGACTTAATGAAAAAATGTTTCTTACAAAAGTCCCCAAAAAATGATCTACCAAAATGGTCTGATGTTATTTTTTCGTAAAATGATAAAAAAAAGTTATATCGAAAAATATAAATTATTATATTTCTGGAATTTCTGAACATTTTTGCTTTTAACTTTTTTATTTATTGGTTACTACGACAAAAAGTTACTGAACCAAAGTTGTAGAGAATTTAATTTGCTAAAAAAATTTTTTTTTATCAAATAAATAGTTTACAAGATATATCGTAAAAACCATTTCAACCCTTATTTTCAAAATGGCGGCCGCGGGACAAAGGTGGTTTTAGCTTTACACTGACCTCCCCTACACAGAAAAAAAGTAAAATTGCGTCCTCTAAAAAACGCAAGGTAAGGCCTAAAAATGTAACATTTCAATGAACTAAAACGTGAACGTTTACGTGAAACCCTTTAAAAAAAACTAACGTCACGCGTCTAATAATCAATAATTACCAAAGAAAAAAAACTCCATCTTATTTTTTTAGGTTTAATTAAAAAAAAAATATAAAACAATATTTAAAAATATAAGACGCCATTCTTCTTGAATAATATTGAAAATTACTGATGCGTCGGCTCGTGTCGAACTGACTCGAGAAATCTATTACTTTTTGATTTTTGTATTTTGAGCGGCAACGATACCTTCATGTTCCGTACGCTCCATCTGTATAATAATGATTAATCTGTGTTCGCTGTATTGTTTTAATTTTGAACTGTCAAGCGTACCTACTAAGCCTCGTGCCCGAAAAATCGACCGATATTACAAGCGTATCAAAATTTAATCTTATGGAAAACAAGTAAAGATGCAAATTCATTTTCAGAAAATGTATTCAAAGTGTTTTCTCGCATAATAATAATTGTATACTTTTTTTATAATTTTTAATAGTTTTTTGTATATTTTGTATGTATAATATTGTTAAAAATTAAAAAAAAGGAAAAATAAATAAATGAGAATAAAGAAATTGTACCTATTTATCCCTTCACAAGATATCTCATGGTGTCTATCTATTATATTATTATTATTATTTTTTAATTTTTTATTATTCTTTACAAGTTAGCCCTTGACTACAATCTCACCTGATGGTAAATGATGATGTAGTCTTAGATGGAAGCGGGATAACTTGTTAGGAGGAGGATGAAAATCCACACCCCTTTCGGTTTCTACACGGCATCGTACCGGAACGCTAAATCGCTTGGCGGTACGTCTTTGCCGGTAGGGTGGTACTAGCCACGGCCGAAGCCTCCCACCAGCCAGACCTGGACCAATTAAAAAAATCTCAATCTGCACTGGCGGGGATCGAGCTCAGGACCTCCAATTTGTAAATCCACCGCGCATACCACTGCGCCACGGAGGCCGTCAAAAATCTTAGGCCTACTTGGCTGTTTATTGTTTATTTACTGGGTCGTTTATTATTTAGGCCGTACCTTGGAGCCGTATTCCATGAGTGGCCTTTGTGACCATAACTTAGCAAAAGAATGCTAGGGCGTAAAGTATTTTTTCGCTGTATTGACCGCAATATGCTTTTAATTAGCTGTTTTAGCCTTCTCTTTAAACTCGAAGTCAAAACTCATTGATTTCAAGTAGGTTTGGTTTACAAACACTTTTGAAACGTCTGGTTATGTTTATTCACTGCCGCCCTATATATATTCTACAAATTAGCCCTTAACTGCAATCTCACCTGATGGTAAGTGATGATGCAATCGAAGACGATAGCGGGCTAACTTGTAAGAAGTAGGATGAAAACCCATTTCACTCAATTGCTTGGCGGTACGTCTTTGTCGGTGGGTGGTAACTAGCCACGGCCGAAGCCTCTAACCAGTCAGACCTGGACCAATTAAGAAAATCTCAATTGGCCAGGGATCGAACATAGGACCTCCATCTTATAAATCCACCGCGCATAAATGATCTGATCGACTTCGAAATGTTCATAGAATTAGACTTTTTCCATTTATACCCAGAATCCCAATGATGTCAGAAGTTGTGAGTTGAGTGAGAGAGAGTTAAAATACAGGGTGCTGGGGAGTATTTTCCATAGCTTCAGGGTGTTCCCGAGACCACATAAAGAGACCGAACTGCATCTAACTAGTGTTTTATTAACTAAAACAAAGGTTTTTATGTTTTCATATAAAGTAATTGAAATAACTCCGACTATCCATGTAAAACAAGCTTTTATTTATCGTTGCATTTTAAAATACGCAAAACAGTAACACAATGGGATCCCGGGCACAGTACAATTTGTAATAAGTATTCTGTATCCCGGGCGTGGGAATTTTGCCAGGATTGTCACAAAAATATTTAAAGAGAAAGTTAAAAAAACTGCTTTCATATTTAAATATGCGTGATAAAATAAATTAAGATAGCAGCAAATAAAATAAAATAAATTTTATTTGTAGTTTAATTAATATTGACATTGAAGATCTACTCTTTGCATACAAACGTAGGTATATTCGTTAGTTTATTCTTAGTAAATAAAGCACTCCGATAGTAGCGTTACTCAAACCAATCTTTAATTACGGTCGAGTTGAAAATTAAAACAAAAACAATATAAATCAATAATACATTTATAACTATTTCATCATAATTATCATGTGCATGTCAACAGAAAATGCCCATTCCCTAACCACCCAGCAATTTACTTATATCTAAAAAAATCTTGATAATTCTACTTTAATAATTAAATCATTACTTTATTAAAAAAAGTTAGCTACAACTTTTTATGACATTTTTAAGTCATCTTTAACGACACAGTCTTACGATATTTTTTGAAGACTTATGATTGGTTTGTTTGTCGATAACTTGTTTGTTAAGCTTGTTGGTAACAGAAAAAAATAATACAGTTTCAAATGTTAGGTACACAGCCACTTTGGTTCACCGGCGAACATTTTTGAAAAAAATATTTTTAAAACATACTTTTATTAAGCCAATTCCAAAAAAAAAATCTCCATATACTTTTATACACCTTTGAATAATAATAATACGTCATTTTCATATGTTAAAACATTTAATATGTACCTATCGTTTTTTTTTAATATTATCTACTGTGTCGAGTTGTGTGTTCAGGAAGTGTAACAACTTACATAAATATATATTTTTTTGGAGTTTATGGAGTACTCCCTAAGAATGTATTTCATATACATATAGATCCCGGTATGAAAAAAATATGGGCAATAAAATTCGATGAACGAATGACAGCGATTTGGCATGAAAATAGATTTTACTCTTGATTAACACAGGCTACTTTTCATCCTGGAAAAATCCATGAAATCGCGGAAATTGTGAAAAACTGAATTCCACGTTTACATATATTCCACGTTATTATAAATTGAAAATAATTGTGGCTCGAAAACAGAAATACAGGGGTTTAGTTATGTAACTCTAGAACCCTCCCATACTTTGCGTTTAAATCGTTAGATATTCGAAATACATATTATTTAGCTACTAGCTAACTTTCTTAATCAATTAATTATCTAATGTGCTGGTTGAGTATTTCTAAAGTTATTTTTTAGTGCCCTAAACGTACCAACCAATATTAAGGTTTCATACTTGGTGGAGGTTCTCAACGGCGTGCAAGGTTACCCTTAGCATGAATTCGCACGAGAGTTTTTTTGACGGACGTTAAAAAAGCGTCCAAATATAGTATGAAGTTCAATGAAGTTCCATTTTCAACGCCCAAAATAGAAAATGAAAACTGCTTGAAAAAAACGGTGTCTTGTGAACATATCTAGGAATGCATTTGTTGTTCTTGAACATTTTTTTAACGTCAAAAAGCTCTCGTGCAATTGAGGACTTTCATCTGCCGCATTTTTCCGTCTCCCCTACTATAACGTTAAGTCAGCGTAGGCCTAAACTTATATGTACCTATCTCGTATAAGGGCTCTGGATAACTCGAGTCCTAAGAGCTTTACCCGGACCCAAATAAAGTTCACAAAGCAAAGTTTGTACACCTAAACAGCGGCAGTTGTGAAACACAAGAACTATAGATTAAATGTGTATCTATGAAAGTTACGTTGCGTTATCGTAGAATGGGTGAACGCGATCGATACGGCCCGCTGGCTGTCTGACAGCAAACAGGGGTATTAGGGCCTCCGCACACGGCTGATTGGCGATTTTGTAGCGGAGCTATAGTGATGCGCTCGTAGCCGTTCGAACGAACCGAAACACATTCCCTGACTGAAGGCATCCGGGTAAGTTCTGGACTATCTTGTCTTTTACACACAATAGCGTTAGGATACCAACACTAAATACTTTGCCATAAGTTTTCGTTACTCCATAATATAATTCTGCTTATTTAGTTAGCTTATAATAAGGTAACATTTTTCATTTGCTTTTACTTCGATGTACCTAATCGACAAGAATGTATGATATTTAAAATTAATGAGTATTTAAAGTTTCAAAGTTGCACGGTACTGTTTTCAACGATTTCTGATCTTAAGTCAATGGATGCAATAACAGCATTGTTTTTTTGCTTTATAAATACATTTTTAAAGTTAGCATTTTTTGTAAAAAAAAAAGAAATTCCTGTTTTTTTTTATTTTGCCTTTTAGTGAATCTTGTGATCTGTAAATGATTTATCGATAGCGCAATGGATGAATAACATAGTACATTTTTTTTGGGGCTTTTTAGTCTAGTCCCATAGATTATGGGACTAATAAACTAAAAAAGGTGTGCGTCTCGGGACGCTCGACATAAGTGGTAACTTGAACCTGCTGCTGTATGCGTGAGAGAAAGGGAAACCAGACAGAGTGAAGTCGTAACGCGTTACGTTACGAAGTGGTTTACGAAACTTTAAGAAGTTATCACCTCAATAGTAAAGGGTTGCAAATAAATAAAATTTAAAACTTTTCACCAAGGCTATCCTTGCAACTTCTAGCCAAATCGAGTTCATTTAAAACAATTGAGAACCGTGGTAGCCCAGTGGATAGCCATTCGGAGGGTGTAAGTTCAAATCCGGTCCGGGACCTCCAACTTTTCAATTGTGTGCATTTTAAGAAAATAATTATTACGTACCCCAAACGGTGAGAAAAAAACATCTTGAGGAAACCTGCATACCTGAGAATTTTCTTAATTCTCTGTGAAGTCTGCCACCGCACCGCATTTTGCCAGCGTGGTAGACCATTATCCTAACCCCTCTCATTCTGAGAGGAGGCTTGTACTCATCAGTGAGCCGAATATGGGTTGTTAATGATGATGATGAAAACAATTTGTTGTTTTTGAGATTTCTCTAAATATGGATGTTACCTATATGTTATATGTTATATAACATATAGGTAACATGTATTATAGTTTATGTTCTCATTGAATAAAATCATATAGGGAGTTTGGTGGGCTATTTATAATATCAACCTATTTTTAGGCGTTTCGCAACGATTAATGCAGTTAAGCCAACCTTGTTTTTCAAAGTGTTGCCATGAGGCTATGTGACTGGGGACACAGTTTCCTAAATTAATTTATTTAGCCTCCCATTTCCTGACTAAGGCCTCCCGCAAACTCTCCCATAGTTTTGGATTTGTTTTTTGGTGCCATGAAGGGCCTATATACTCTACTATGTCATCTCGAAATTTAAGTACATAATGGTCAGTGGCGTGCACTTCATACATGCATTAATGTACCCTAAGAGTTGTCTTCTTAGTGCTTATTAAATACAGATTTTTCCAGTTTGCCTAATTTTATTACTAGTGCATACTCTGATCGACAACCTTATGCACGCCATGATAATGGTCTACCTCTTCTTCTCTTATTATTTTGGGCATCAAGTATTAATTTCTGTAGCCCAGGCCCCAGTTGTAGTCCTTCCTTTGCATTATATGGCCTATTTATTGCATTTGTTTCTTATATTATGCCGAGGAATATTAAAAAAAATACACTTTATACCTACTTAGACAATTGAGGGCCTGGACCCTTGAAATCCTGTTACCTCCCAAAGTAATTACGGTCCGAACTTAATTGGCTACCGTATTGGCTATGGTAAAAGCATGGGCTGAAAAACTTTTAGCTTTAATAAAATATCGAATATCTGCCGACACGGGTTCTCCATTATTTAAGGTTACCTACGTAATGCATATAAAATACTACGAGTACATATAAATTTAGAACAGATATGACAATTAATATTTTCGAACAAAAGTTCAAACCATTGACATTTTTGTTTTTGAGATATCTCAAAATGTACTTACTGGTCCAAATTAGTCAAATGAAGTTTGATGCAGCTGTCTATTTTGTTCAAATCGGATAAGCTGTTTAAAATTTTTTAAGAAAGTTACATACATATACTCGTACATACACACACAAATATACATGCAGACAGACAGACACCCTCGTAAAAATAATCAGGACTCCTATTGCCAACGTCAACCTTGAATGAAAACCCGATTTTTTAAAAACCAGGTGAAATAGGTTACAAGTAGGTTCCTATCTTTCCTATGAAGTGGTATTAAAAAATCTAGCGGGAAGTTAAAAGTGATTTCCAAAATCGGTTGACATTTTCAACCGATTATAGAAGATAAAGAGATAAAAAATATAAGTATACCTGTAAATTATAGGTATTAGTCTAAGCCCTCATTCACACAAGCGCTTTTTTAACGGACGTTAAAAAATCCTAAAAAAAAACGTTTAAATACAGTGTGAAGTTAAATGAAGTTATATTTCCAACGTTTGTACAACGCTGACGTGTGAACTTATACTCATACTCGGGAATGTATTTATTCTATTTGAAAGCTCTTTAACGTCCGTTAAAAAAGCGCTCGTGCGAATGGGAGCTGATTGAGAACTCCCTCGTCTATTGAAGTCCTGAACACAGAACATAAAACACTTAATCCATCTACGTCCATCGTCTCTCGATCACGCAGAGATACTCCAAGCTCAGCTTGTTCCATCGCCGGCTGTGTGACTATGAGCTTTCTTATGAGGCCCATAATTAGCGGCCAAGTCTCGAAAAATTTACGAGAATCTGGCGGTACAATTTACATTGTGCCTAAGACGCTTATGTAAAGAAATACCTACAATAAATTTTTAAAACCATAGTTTTTAAAGATGAAACTATAAGGTAAAAATTGTCTAAATGCAAAATTTGATTCAAATCGTGTAACCCATTTCCAAGATCGCAAAATATGTGGTTTATGCAACAGACTGTGTAAAGTCTATGCGGCAGTCAGTAACCTATCAACATTTCCTGAAAGTGCATTGACATCTAAGTTTAAAGAATGTTCAGAATATTTTATTATTGTGCCAGATTAAAAAAAAAACAAATTACTTGGGCAGATAACTTAATTATTGTCGAAGACGGTTTAAAGTAAATGGCACCTCAATCTCGGAGCATCAAAGAGCAAAACTAGTAAGATTTAAAATAATTAAAAAGTCATTTAAATGGCCATGCAATTTTACTATTTTATGGAACTGATTAATTAAAAATCCCGCGATTGGATACCAAGAAAACGAAAAGATTAAGTATCGCTCAAAAGCTTGCTTATAAAAAGGGGTCTACATGAAATATATCTACGTAATCATTTATAAGCAGCAAGAAAGTTTCAAACTTCTCGAAGAACTTCACGGTAGCGTTGAAAAAGCAAAATTTAACATAATTACATTTAGAAATACATAATATAAATCACATAATTTTAATTTCAATTTAAATAAATGAAAAAAAAGCGACGGAAAATGGTTGGCACAATAAGCCCAATACAATTTAAAAAAATATGTACTAAATTTAAATAATTTAAAAACGTTAAATTCTGGTAACCATATAGACAGTCCATAAGTTAAGTCATTCATAATGATTTGGAATTCAAATGAAAGACATACACGGAAAAGTTTTACGTATCAGATAAAGTTGGCAAATGTTATACAAATTCGCTAGTGCCAAAAACTTTAAATGTATGTTAGTTGGCAAGTAACAATGTACTAACCTGTCCTCCCAGCACACGAGAGCGGCGGCTGGATATTCTCCGGCATCAATCCCGAATTGATGTTAGTGTAAAACTCGAGCATTTTTTTCATATAAAATATACCACGGACACTTCACCAAGGCGAGCTCTGCGCCTGCTGACCGTACAATGGCGAAGGGAGCCGGTGTCGACCTCTGGCGGGTCACATCAAACGTCTTTCCCCTCCAATCGTCCAACCAATCGCGTCGGCTCATCCGGAAAGCTCCGCCTACACCGCTTGTAAGACAACCTACCTATTTATACAGCTCAAAGCTATGATATTTTGCCGCTTACCGACATGTTACCAAATTGTATTTTTTCATTCTGGAAACTGGAAAAATGTCGGCGTCCCACCGCCCGCCATTTCAACGCTCAGCCACTAGCAGTGTACACCCACAAACGTACTGAAACGGTGCAGTTTTTTCCAAAATTGAACTTTTAATAAAAACAGATGTGCCGCTTTCATGCCGTATACGCGCTTTATCGACTATAGCGAGCGTTTTAGCGAGACCTTAGTGAAAGCTCATGTTGTGAACTAAGCACAAGCTGTTGTTGATAAGTTAATGTTGTTCTGTTTCATTTCTCTACAAATATTTATTTCTTTTTAATCGTTATCTGACTGTGTTTCTGGATATTATTGGTTTTTTGGAATTATTCTGGTTTGCGTTTAAGCATATCGCTTACCTAGCTAAATTGTAAAATTGTTCGACAGAAACAGACGATGCCCTTAACATATCTAGCTGAAATGTTTATCTTCGTTGAGCAAGTTGAAATTGCTTTTACTATGTAAATACTACGAACTGAGTATATTACGATCCAGATCCTAATAATTAGCCCGAACTCATTTATCGTCTCTCATAAATAAAACTTAAATTCCTTAATAATAAGTACACCATTAAAATAATATTTTTGCATATTTTAACGAAATTAAAATATTACAATACATCTTCCTTAAGAAGATTAGGTACCTACCTTCCTATTATTTCAATATGTTTTTCATTATTAGATATCTATGATTTATAATAGTTCTATACCCATTGGTTTCTTTACAACTAGGCATGATAGTTTTCAAGCACACCATGCTTAGGTATTTCATTTTGTTGTTGTTTCATTTTTGTTGCCTCATAATCTATATTATTACTAGCGGACGCCCGCGACTTCGTGCGCGTGGAATTCAGTTTTTCACAAATCCCGCGGGAACCATGGATTTTCCGGGATGAAAAGTAGCCTATGTGTTAATCCAGAGTAAAATCTATTTCCATTCCAAATTTCATCTAAATCGCTTCAGTAGCCGCAGCGTAAAAGAGGAACAAACATACTTACACACTTACACACAAACTTTCGCCTTTATAATATTAGTGTGATGTGATTATAAAAAAATCACTTCGATCGTTTTATAAAATGCATTAGAATTTTAATATCCACCTATTATATCAGTTTCATAATATTATCTAATCTGTCAGATTTTTTGAACATGGGTTTTAAATTAATTTATTTATTTACCGTGTCACTTTTAAAATTTTTCCATACATGATGAGGATGCGATTCCAATATTTTACACTCGTCGTCGAACTTTTCGCCTATAACACATCTTATCTCTGATTAATTTAAACTTTACCGAATTCACACTAGGTACTGGTTCCGGAAAGTTTTTAAAAATAATTAATTTGTTCGCCTATTGTCAAGAAATTTATTTTGAATATAAATATTTATCCGTGATATATATCCTTGGTATCTTCAACTTTGCTTTTATGTGCATTCTAAGAAATTAAATATCACGTGTCTCAAACGGTGAAGGAATATCGTGAGAAAACCCGACCTGAAAATTTTATTAATTCTCTACGTGTGCGAAGTCTGCCAACCCTGCGTGGTAGACTATCCAAACCAAACCCTCTAATTCCGAAAAGAGACTCGAGCTCAGCAGTGACTTGAATATGGGCTGATAATGATGAATCGGTTTATGGCTGTGTAAAATAATAATCGGACTTTTTTAATCAGCGCATTAAAGCTATACTATACCCACTTACTATACTAGCAATTTATTATAAACGCGACAGTAAGTTTGTCTGTCTGTTATCTTTTCACGGCTGAAACTTTATTGGTATAAAGATACTTTGAAGCAGAACATGCTTATTGTATTCCATTAGAATATTATTATTATATTCTGCTCCAAAGTCCAACTTGCTTTTATCGCGAAAACATAACTTAGTTTTATTCTGAAACCGGTAAGTAAGTGTCACAAGTACCTATGCCTCTCTGACTGAGAGTTATACTTATATAGGTATGTGTCGTGGAATCCCTTGGGCCATGGAATCGCAGTGCCAACAAATTTCCCCGAATCATTTCACCGCGGCTAGTTGCCTCGACTGGTGACAGAAGGGCTGGCTCATTTTTTGCCCAAAGGATCAGCCTGGCTGTCCAGCGCGGAAATGTAGCCATCATTCCACGTGGGCATGATTTGTATAGTTATTAGGATAAGATAGCTTAAGTTCCTTATTATATTCTTTCTCAATTATAAAACTAAAAAAATAGGCCTAGTATGATAATATTTGACTCTTGATAATGAACCAGCGGCGTGCACACCATAGATGCAAAATTCCTTGCCTACCCTGAGAACTCATTACGATGCTGTATTGCGGAAAGAATTTTCCATTTTGTGCATACCCTTGTTAAAAATCCTGTTCACGCCACTGTACTTAACAGATGTTACTGATAATGTTCGGATCCGAAAGTTTAACGTGCTCTACGAGGCACGGCATTGTAAGTGTAACATAACTAACTTCGGGCTAAGAATTATTATTGGCCTGGCTGACTTTGTTTAGGGCTCTTCTCAGACCAAGGTGCGTTTGGAACCCACCTAACATTAGTTTTTAGATTTTTTTACTTTAATTATCACCATTAAATCGTGACATAGCTTGATGTCTCAAAACGCAACCCCACCTAGTGGGGGGTCGACCAACACTGCGCTTTCCGGTGCGGGGTCGTCATTCCAGCACCTTGGGACCCCAACATCCATCGGCTCGTCGAACTATGTGGCCTGCCCATCGCCACTTCAGCTTCGCGACTCGCTAAGCTATGTCAGTGACTTTGGTTCGTCTGCGGATCTCCTCATTTCTGATTCGATCACACAGAGAAACTCCAAGCATAGCTCGGCTTCATCGCCCACTGAGTGACTTTGAGTTTAATTTCTTAGAATAAAAAAAATCTCTGTAGATCATAATCCGAACGTTATTCAGAGTCTGATACCACAGGTCGAACGAGGTAATCAGTAATTGTGTCTAAATTATTTTTTAAACTCTTCACTTAGTCGGTTTTTAATATGATACCTACTCAGGCAAGTGTGCTCAAGAACTTAACTTTCTTGTTCCTCTCGCTTCTTTTGTCACAGAATAGCGAGACGCCTGTGAGTGGTGGCATCCCGCTACCCGCTATCTATAAATACCTAGTAACTATCTAACTGTATAAAGATTAAAAAGCCCGGCAAGTGCGAGTCGGATTCACCTACCGATGGTTCTGTGCGTGGAATCATTACTAATATTTCTGGAATCGAACTGCGCAGTTTTTGCCAAGTGGTTCAGCTTTAAACCATTTAAATCCTACAAATATTATAAACGCGACAGTTTGTTTGTTTGGATGTTTGTTACTCATTAACCGATTTGGCTGAAATTTAAAACAAGGATATATATAGTTAGTGCCCTGAACTCATACTTTTCATCCCAGAAATGTCCATGGTTCCCGCGGGATTTGAGAAAAGTGAATTCCACGCGAAAAGTCGCGGGCGACCGCCAGTACTACATAAAATTTTGTATAGACAGATATATGTTTCTTACTATTTCATTCTCGAGCGGTTAAGCCAAGTTAAGTGAACAACTGATAAAAATAATTAGTATTTTTCAATGTGCACAATGCACACCAAGTTTTTTCATAAGGGGAACCCATTTTTGGAATTATTCCTTCAATTTGATATTCTAAATTGCTACAAAAACTGCAGGGAATAAGCATAGGTTTATTTTATTTTATTACAAATATATAGTTTTGACATTGTTTCATATACTTGTAGTCTGTAAGTAACATCATGCTTGCCAAATTTCATAGTTCTATGAATGAATTTTGATTCCTTTGAGAGTGTCGAAATATATATAAATTCTATATGTTTTAGAAGTATTCTTTTATTTAAGAAGTTTGAATTTTTCATATCTTCATGGAACCTTAAACATGAGTATACCGCCCCATGAAGTTGTGAAACGTAAAAATGTATTCCCGAAATAAAGGGTTTTGCAGATAGACGAATAGAATAACAAAGTGATTATATAAAGGTTTTTCCTTTTGTGCTACGGAACCCTTAAAAGCACCAACCCTTTTACATCAGGCAGATGCAATACTGCATGAGTCTAGAAAACCAGTCATGAATTTCAATAAAAAAGATGATCCAATGAAGAGATTTCAGGTCCAATTAAATTCTGACCGTTATTTATAGTGGATATTTTAAACCCGTCTTTGCTATCCTTATATAGCCAGAATTTACATTAAGTATCGTATGAATGAATGAATGAAATACACTTTATTGTACACCAAAAAGAATAATAACAAGCAATAAATTAACTTAAAAACGAATGTACAATTGGTGGCCTTATCGCTAATGAGCGATCTCTTCCAGACGACAAATCGAAGAAGAGGTAATAAGTTGGATAAGGATTAATGCTGTATTGGTTTAAATACTTTTAAAATTAGCCATTATTTGTCGAATAGGTAAATGACAAAAAAAATTTATTGTGGGATATCTGATATGAGATAGACATAGGTATACCACACCGCAGAGTTTTCCGTAGACCTCTTCAATGTGTATAATAGGTACTTAGTACATTATTTTGATAAATCTCGTAGGGTTCAGCCAGCAATGTAAGCGAAAAAAAAATATTATTTACGACACCTCATTAGAAACCTCAAAAATAACAGTATTTCTCCACTGCTTAATTAATGTTATTATACATATAAACCTTCCTCTTCAATCACTCTATCTATTAAAAAAACCGAAATCCGTAGCATAGTTTGAAAGATTTAAGTATACACAGGGATATAAATAAATAAATAAATAAATAAATAATAGACAGAGAAAGCGACTTTGTTATATACTATGTAGTGATTAATAAAATGAAAAGTATAAAAAATACGACGAAACATTTTGATAAACCTCTGCGTTTCCATTGTCTGATCTTAGCTTGCGCACTGCCGTGGCCTCAGATTCCTCGTTGGAAAAGTCACGACCATCCGTGAGATATCTTAGACTCCGAGCGGGAAAAGTCCTACATATTTGTGAGATATTCTAGAATCCTGGAACTAGAATCGTATGCTTCCGTATTCTTTACCATTGAAAACTGTGTTTTTTGAACTATTGTATAAATTAAAAAACTTTTTTTTATTGCTAAAAATGTGGTCTTTCGAGAGCTATCTTGCTGGGCTCGAACCTTTGTGGCTCGAGTGGGGCAATTCTGCCATTGAAAGCACTTCCACCACGAGCGAGCCATGCGTTGTGTAAACATTCACGATGTACGAATGTTATGTGTAATGGAGACGATAAGCGGTGAACACAAAAAAATATAGGTATTAATCACGTGTAATATAGGTATTAATCACGTGTAATGAAATTATTATGGTATTATTTTTTTAAAGTAAAATATTATATGAATGACTTTTTTACTAGTAGATAAATAACTATGGTGGTACATTTAAAACTTATTTTTACAATACGGATATTTATTAATTCATTGTCAACCCATATACGGCTCACTGCTGAGCATGAGTATTCTCTTAGAATGAGATGGGTTAGGCCAATAGTCTACCACGCTGGCAAAATGAGGATTGTCAGACTTCACACATGTACCTACCTAGCCTACCTATTAAGCAAATTTTCAGATATGCAGGTTTCACATGTAGCTTATTTTGAAAGACTATTCATTGCAAACAGATCTAATCTAATCATTCCTCTTTATAATTTATGGGGGCAATTCTGCCATTGAAAGCACTTCCAGCACGAACGAGCCAAATATTTAGTATATGTAGTATTTGAATTTTTTGTTCAAAACTTTTTAAAGCACATAATCCCTATTAAGTATCCGTTTCATATATAATTTACTATTAAAAAAATATACCACCAGGTGAATAAGTCTCAATCCTCAACACAGATGAACTCTCCATTCATTAACTGTCAAAAAATAAGTCACTCGTTTATTTTAAGAAAATCTTTATAGCAGCATTGAGATAAAAAGTCTGTCCTCTCTCAATGTGCCTAACTATTATTATTTTAAGATTTTACTTTAAACCTGTACAGAACCTTTATCAGTGGTACAGATTGAAATGTAATGTTACAAAATGAAGTGGTAATTATTTTAATTTAACTGTTTAATGTATATTTATTGCATTTTAAGACACTTCCATTTGTATCTACTTTTGAACAGATAACAAATAATCCAATGGAGTTCAACATACAATAGACAACTGCATCGGAGATCGATACGGTTCAACACAATCTCGTTTGAGCAACGAATACCACATCCATCCCTTCGCACATGCATTAAATTTACATGGAATTATTATTGTGTTTTCATTTATAAGACAGAATGAATAGCGCTGCGTGCGTTTTTGCCCATTGTGACCGCTTATACCACTTCAAGCTGTATGGTGGGATGAACAAGAAAAAAGCTGTGGACGGGTTAGCATCGGTTTTGTTAGGAAATACGGTAATACAAGCGCTATTTACGTTTTATAACTCGGCGGTGCGTAATGCTTTTTATTGTAAGAATTTTTTATTGCTATTCGATTCAGTTCTATCCATTTATAGTATTGACAGTATTAACATCGCCGGATATCAATAATAAAATTTATTCGACAACTTAAAATATAATTATCTATCCTGATTTTTTGAATTTTCAAGCGATTTTCACCAATCGATAGATAACAAATTTGTTATGGCTTTCATTAAATCGTTTGATATATAATATAATGATATTTTTTGCAACCATGCCTAGTGGTAAATGAGCCACCACACGTTGGAATTGTCTAGATGTCTATTTAGTTTTGACTTGAAGATACTTATCGCTAAAAGCGATCTCTGACCAACGCGTAATGACATAATTTAAGAGGAAAATGGATAGTGCAAAAAATAATATAATAAATTGGTACCTACTTATTATAAAAATATAACATAGTAATTAAATTTTGTAATTTGTACCTACTCGTATTTATATTAATATTTTAAATTCAAATTTCATTTATTTCAATTAATATATTTATGTACATAAAAAATTCAAGTATAAATACTAATAGTACCTATAGGTATTAATAAATACAATTTTCTAACATTAAATAGCGTTAATTGATAGATAGATACGAGTATTGTAGCCATATTTGATTTTACAAATTGATTTGACTTCTATTTGAAATTTAAAGTAAATATTTGTCAGTACTTGCGGTTTGCTCCTATCCATTTAATTGCTCTAAATGTTGGTACCTACCTACCGCAAATGAAATTACAAATTCGTTGTGTTTTCCTGTTTCATTTTATAGAACGATGTTCTTTTTTGCGGCTTACTGTACCGTCAACAATCGTAACATAACTTAATCAAACAAGGTACCAAGTACCAATTCAGCAGAAGTTATTCCTGTATATGTACTTACTCTTTAGTTCTCTTCTATTGTTATTACTATGGGCCTCATAAGAAGGCTCAGAGTCACACGGCGGGCGATGGAACGAGCTATGTTAGGAGTATCTCTGCGTGATCGAATCAGAAATGAGGAGATCCGCAGAAGAACAAAAGTCACCGACATAGCTCAACGAGTTGCGAAGCTGAAGTGGCAATGACGGGGCACATAGTTCGAAGAGCCGATGGACGTTGGGTAAGTACCTACCTAATAGTAAACGGCTCCAACGATTTTCTTGAAATTTAATATGCAGATGGTTTCAGGAGCGACTAGCAAGGTTTCATTTTCAGAAAACGTACCTACCAAATAGAAAATACTGAGCAAACCTCGGTCACCCAGGTATTTAGTGTGTTATTATAGGGCAAAAACAAAAGCAAAAAACAAGTGTTATATTTAACTTTTTTTATAAACTGCGTTCTTTATGGGCCCACGACCCTAACCATTTTTATTTTATTTAGACTTATTTTGTATTATTCCTCAAATCAATTTTCATAAGTAAATTGATTTAAGGAATAATATTATAGTCTTTTTAACATAAAAATGGAATCAACTTCAAAGACGTATTTTGATTTTAACATAAAATTACTTACCCGAATTTCATGAAAATGAAATGGAACTAATCTGGAAGTATACGCTTTTAAACAAAAAAATAATTTTCAAATTATGATATTGTAAAAAAACTAATTTAATATTGTATTTATTTTGACTAGTGATTTTTAGATAGTGTTTTAAGAAATTTGCATACCGGTATATGGCGAATTGTATAATGTACCTATTTCAACATTTATTGTATACCAGCTAATGTAACTGTACAATTGCAAATAAATAAATTGAATTGAATTGAAATTCGGTTAATCAATGACGAAGTTATGAGGTACAATTGCCGATTCAACCTGATATTGAACCTATTATATTGAATTTTATAAGGTCAATAAAGAATTTGAATTTGAGCTAAGAATTATTACTGAAAATTCCTTAGAATTAAGAAAAGCTCAGTGTTTTCAGCGCTACTATTTTTTGTATTTGGATATTTTGTACATATAGTAATTAGACTATTTATTGAAATAAATAAATTAGATGATCACTAAAATAAAAATACAATTATCTAGTGACTCAATCATTTAATGATACACCAAGACACATTATAGGCCTGCATTCATTTTGCTGAAGAAATCAATGAAGTAGCTCTATACACAAAGCGATCGCAGATTATTATTCTTTGCATGACAATAAAGATAGCTATGTTTTAAGAACAGGTGGAATTTCATTTAGCAATGGGTGGGACAAGCTTCACGTCAATAAAGGCTGGCAACACACGTGCCACCGACACGGATGATCTCCATCATATAAATGAGTCGTACAGATTTAGATCTTAAGTTGACATTCATAAAGTCTGTTTTCATATAACACTACACAATCTTATGCGAAAAGGGACCGGCTTACCCCTGCTGTAAACATAGCGATGTTGAACGTAGAATAGAAAATGTAGACGTGTCAATGATTTGCGTTGGAACTATGTATGACTTTTTATATTAGCCTCAGAATTTTTTTCTTTTGAAAATATTTTATAGTGTAATCCTAGAAAAGACAAATTTAGTTATTTAGTGTGCAATATGGTTTTATTAGTAGATTTTCGAAATCTTTCTTTTTATTTTAAATATAGATAAAAAATGTATTTTATTTCCACGTATATTTATCATATCATATACATATAATAATTTTATGTAGGGCTTACCCCTATGCTTATTATAACTTTATCATAATAAAATATGTTATAATAAGGAGTATAGTTATGACTTTATTCTTTAACCACTTTAGTGATGACGCAGCTTAGTCACTCTTACGTAGGCTGCGTTGCAATTAATGTTTTAATGCACTCATGTCTTAAGATACTTAGTATCCACATGGGTACCTAATTTGATTAAATACTCATAATAAGGTAATTGATAGAAGGACATAAATTAAAAAATCCGCACATATTTTCCCATTTTCTCGTATTTATAATCAAAGCTTTAGAATCAAAGTAACTAAAACAAAACTTTAATTCAACTTTATTATATATCCTCTGAGAGACGTTACGTGTATAGGTACAATATACAAAGTTAACCCTCCGTTTAATCTACTCAAAGCTAAGCAGGGAGTTTGAACGATGGACTTAAAAGGCAGCGTCGGCTTGCGGACGTCATTGCATGCTGTTCTATAAATAAATCTTAATTAAATATCCCGAATGCATAGCCGGTATTTTTATATTATCTTTTTCAAAAAACCGTTTTCAAATAATATCTATACTTAGATATTACATTATGTAAGTTATTAAATTACATATATTCGAAACTGTACACTTCTTATTCACAGTACCAGTATTTGTGATTTTCTTAACAACAGAAATATATAAAAGAAGGTAAGAGGTCCACATGCAAGACTCTATATTAAACTGCCTAATTTTTTTTTAATTCTTTACAAGTTAGCCCTTGACTACAACCTCACCTGATGGAAAATGATGATGCAATCTAAGATGAAATCGGGCTAACTTGTTTGGAGGAGGATAAAAATCCACACCCCATTCGGTTTCTACGCGACAACGTACCACCACGGCTATTCTCTAACGATATTTTGTTTATCTCGCAAGTGTGAGTTTCGAATTTACCGCTATCAATCTCATTCTATAGTATCGTATTAAACAGAGAGAGATAGACGTGAATTCAAACTCGCACTTGCGAGTCATAAAATAGTTACAGAATAGCCTAGCTAAATCGCTTGACGTACGTAGGTACGTCTTTGCCTGCCGAAGGCCGAAGCCTTCCACCAGTAAAAATAAATCGTATGGATTTTTCTTTACAATTTGTATACACGGCGTTGTTTTCGTATTGAAACAGCATCCGACCGGCCGTCATTAAATACAAATAAAAGTCAACTGGGATGGAAACATTTAATCATCGTGTGATGCTAGGGGCGGCGCAGGCACCTACAGGGGGCGGCGTGACGCGAAACTCATAGCAGATTACTTGCCAGATTAAAATATTATACCGGCCGCTAGCCGACTTACAGCCTTATTTTTACTCGACTGCAAGAAGGGTTATGTTTTTCGCGCGTGTCTTGTATGTATGTAATATTCTTTATTATCTCATATCTTCCAAACCGCTGAACGGAATTACGTAATTAAATCCCTCGGGTACCATGGATTTTTCTGGGAAAGTAAAATCTACTTCCATTCCAACTTTCAGCCAAATCACTTCAGTAATAGCGGCGGTAAATAGTAACAAACATCCAAACATCGCGTTTATAATATTAGTAGGATTTGTCTTAATAACCCAAGTGTTATCAAATGAGAGGATTTGCTGTCAGGAATACGAAAAAAATAGTCACGTGACATAAATCTAATATTTGTAATTTTAAATGCGAGCTAAATGAGTGTTTTTTAGTTTTTTAAACTACATATTTAAAGTTATTTTTATGTAGGGCACGCTCTCCTAGTCCTAGCGCATGTTTTTGTGCCGTGAGTTTGTGTCTTCAACTCAGTATGTGACTGGCAGTCCATCGACAGACAGACAAAACTGCTGGTATACCTATGGTGAGAGCAAAAACAGATTTGCCTGCTTAAAAAACCACCGGATGGGCAGACAGATTTGCAGGCCAATTCACTAACTGTGACGAATGTTATTGAACTTATACGAAACTAACTGACGCATATTCCCGTTAGAATACGAAGATAAAATATAGCCTATGTTTGGGCTGTCGGGCCTGGATTTTAATCGGACATTCCAGTGGCAGAACATTTACCTGCCTCTCCCTATTTTGTCAGCGCGAGTCAAAGGACAAGTGCGGAGCGAGCGATTAATTGCTCGAGTAGATCAGTGTGTGGACAGAGAGAGCATTTAGATTTTAGACCAAGCGCTGTGAGGTTTGAGTCTACATAATTCGAGGACCGCATTCTGTTTCCAGTTTTGAACTCAGAAAAGCATGCAGATTTCGATTTTTCAAGCTGCCAATTTTTTTTTCTTTACAAGCTAGCAATATCAAATGGTAAGTGATGATGCAATCAAAGATGGAAACGGGTTAGCTAGTTGTAACGTGTCGAACATAAATTAAAAATAAAAGTTATTTCAAAATTTATCTAACCTAGTAAGAAAGTAAATCTAAAATTTATTAATCTACATTTAATTTTGTAATTAAATTAGGTGTGGTTTTCTGTATTCTGAGGGTGTACACCTTTAATCAAATGTCAATGTCGCGTAGGCACTGACAATCGTGAAGTCCGCAAATTTTGGCAATGACGTTTGAGAAGGAACTGGCAGTTTTTGACAGTCTTGGAAGGAGTTACCGTATTTCAAGAAATAATAATCTTTACCTTCTTGGTGTTCACAATTCCGAAATTTAATTGTGTTCATATAAAGATAAAAATTCATACCCCTTTCGATTCCTACACGGCATCGTACCGGAACGCTTGGAAACTCCCACCTGCAAAATTATAATTTTGCTAAATCTGACCAGATAAATAGAAGTTCTTCTATTCTGCTATTCTGCCAAAGTACAACTACAAACTTTGCGTTACATGACAATTTCCGTCACTTCGGTCTACTGTAAGCGGCATAAAATAATTAAATTTCAAAAATCAGGTAACATTATTTGTACCGGCAGCCAATATACCTAATATACAGCTTGATAGACGTTTAACGCACCCAAATTAAACGGGCGGATAGAGTTTAGTTAAATCCCGCCACGCGCCCGCCGCGTGTCTGCCCCACGGGGGTAGTTTGCAAAGTCTACGAATAGATATCTCGTTTTTGGTCACGGCTATTTAGTGATTTTATCATAAACTTGCGAGACCACCCGCATCTGTACTGCATTGTATGCCATAAATATTTTTAAAAGAATTAAAATAAACGTGGAAAATTAAACGATGCCGAATAATAGATCCGAATTTTGAAGTTTCCAAGAATGGCCTTTTTTATTCTTTACAAGTAATCCCTTGATTACAATATCACCTGATGGTACGTGATGATGCTATCTAAGTTAGTGCTAGTCTTTGCCGGTAGAGTGGTAACTAACCACGGCCGAAGCCTCCCACAAGCTAGACCTGGACCAATCAAGAAAACCTCAATAAGCCCACCCGGGGATTGAACCCAGGACCTCCGTCTTGTAAATCCACCGCGCATACCACTGCGCCACGGAGGCCGTCAAAATCTAAATCTATAAAAAATTGTAGCAACTTTATAAATATCTAGTGTGTTAGTATTGTGTAAATATATTTTTATTTCTCTTGGTCACGCCATAAATTGAGAACAACTCGGCCGATGTAGTTAATTTCGTTTTTATGTTTTAAAAAAAATTAACAAATCTGTACCTACTGAAATTAAAAAATATCAGATAATTTGACGACTATTCACGGATCTGAAAATAGAATACAGTCTGGTACAGCATTTAAGGTAATCGGTATCCTGATATTTCACAGGAAAGGTGACAACTAGTCGTTATCAACCCATATACGGCTCACTGCTGAGATCGATTCTCCTCTCAAAATGAGAGGGGTTAGGCTAATAGTCTAGACTTCACACACGCAGAGAATTGTCACTGTTATGTATTTCCTCACGATGTTTTTCCTTCACCGTTGAGTCACGTGATATTTAATTTCTTAAAATGCACACAACTGAAAAGTTGGAGGTACATGCACCGGACCGGATTCGAACTCACACCTTTGGAATCGGAATCAGAGGTCATATCCACTGGGCTATCACGGGCTATATTCAAATAAGTACACAAAAACATATAAAAAACATCCTCGTTATATGGAACCCTTTAACGGCGCAAACAATTTGTATTCCTAAACGATCAATCGATCGGGGTTGAAAATGACGGAAGGGGACCTTTCAAACCGTTATTGCTTGTCTCTCCCGGCGACTCGCGACATCTATTTACAATTTTATGGTCAACCAATCTCTATATTATTTATATCTAGAAAAGTTCCAACAACTCTGTTTCATTACAGTAATAAAACTCTGTTTCATCAATACAAAAACAAATCTTTAAAAAATAAAAAACCTTAAAGAAATTATTCTGTTATAATTAAAATTCATTTTGATCAATTTGTGGGTTTCTTCTGAGATTGGACGCGTTGAAAATCCTCATAGCTTTGAAACATGGGTTTACTAGGTAAGTAAATAGTAATATTACCATTACCTACCTTAGATTAATGTAGAATGTAAAATATTTTATACTAATTTATTATGAAACACGGCTAAAACCGACCGACTAGTTTCGAACCCTTAGTCATGAGCTGGTTCTTGCAATGCGGCACGATTCATACTGCAGTCTGTTTGGTACCGCGTTGCAAGAACCACTCACGTTGGTTGAATAACACTCACGATAGTATAAATTCTAAAATATTTTATACATTGAAAATGATCATTGGATTTTATTGAATAAAAAATATTTCCTGTATTTTTTTTTAAATATGATCAATATTCCCGTTCCCCTACAATTAGTCGGAAAAGACTGTGTTAGGAGTGGGTACGACGATAGTCCAGCGGGCGGTGATCGAACCACCGCCTCTCGGTGATGAGTCCGGCCCCTTTACTGCTAAGCTATTGAAGCTTCCAAAGGTCCTAGTTCAATGAGAATGAATAACTGCTAGACTGCTGGATGCACTGCTGATTAGTCCACTGCTGCCTTTCCGAGAAAGCGCCACCACTCACGATCCACCGCCCTCCTTATCCAGTCACTTCGCACTACCTCATTGATATCGTCGGACCATCTAGGTGGAGGGCGTCCTACACTGCGCTTGCAGGTACGTGGTCTCCACACCAGAACATGTCTGCCCAGCAGCCATCTGTTCTACGACAAATATGGCCCGCCCACTGCCACTTCAGTTTGCTAATCCTTTGGGTTACATCGATTATTTTCGTTCTCCTAGAGATTTTTTCGTTTCGGATTTTGTCCTTCAGAGCCTAATAACATAGCCCCCTAACATAGCCCTGTCCATCACAGGCAAGACATACTCATTAAAGACATTTGTCTTCATTTGACATCAGAACGATATAGGGGAGCCTAAGCCTACGTATGTTTTTAATTGCTTTGAGAAATGGGAACTTGGTGGTGTTGGTACGCCCCCATGCCTTGAAAAGCCCGTTAATGCTTTTCATTATCATCCATCCACATTGGAACAGCGTTGGGTCTAAGTTCCATAACTCTCTCATAAAGAGGGAGAACTGACTCTTTAATTTTTTACTTTATCTGGCTCTGTGGGCCACACTCACTATGATGTGTGAGTACTTTCCTGGGGCTTGTTTTTGTTCGATGCATGGACAACACAAAAGCTAATCCCAAAAATGGCCAATAGTTCGGCGTATAGACAACAGAAAAGCTAACGGCCAAAAATGGCCAATGCCGAACACCGCAATAAGCCCGTACCGCGTATCCATCGTAGGTACTTGCACTGTATTGGGGCAAACATGGTGGGTCTAAGCTCCATATCCCTTATATCAAGAAGGTGGTCTGGTAACGGTGAAATCCCACCCTCCCAGAAAAATTGCCAACAGTGATGAGTAAGTACATTCTTGTGGCATTGTTTTTGTTCGGTGTATGGACCATACAAAAGCTAACGGCCAAATATCGCCGTTTACATAACAACGCAATAAGCCCGCGCCGAGTTTCCACCATATTTGCACTGTGCCGTTCAAACGCCGATACACCGCGGGGGTTCCGGCTATAAATCTCTAATAAAAAAATCCCCCTGCGATTATTGTACTAAGCCGAAGTTGCTCCTTAAATGTAAAAGTTAAAGCGAAATTAAAAAGTGATTTCCTTTAAACTAACCTACTCTAAGTATATCTCTAATATTGGTACTGACTAACCAATATCGAACCAACAAATACCATAGGTACCAAATGTTGTCTGGCAGATATTATTAAAAGCAATAAGTTGGTATAATTGGTTGGTAAAGTTAATATAAGTTCAGGTCTGGTAGGAAGGCTTTGGCCGTGGCTAGTTACCTACCGGCAAAGACGTACCGCCAAGCGATTAAGCGTTCCGGTACTATATCGTGTAGAAATCGGAATTTAACGAAACTTGGTGCAGTTGTTTTACATACCCCTGGGCAGGTTATAGTATACTTTCATCACGCTACGATCAATAGAAGCAGAGCAGTGAAGGGAAATGTTGGAAAAACGGGAGAAGTTACTCCATTTTTACAGCAATAAGAACTAACGTGATGGCTGGATTAAGCAGGTCTAAGGGTGGACGAAGTCGCGAGCGTCCGCTAGTATATAATAGAAAGGATGAGAACACGGTTTCTAGCGGCAAACGCCTTTATACAAAATATAATTTCTAACACCTAAAGGTAAAAAGTCAATTAAGTATGGAATTCATTGAACCTAGTAAGTATAAGTATATTCTATTGACAATACTTATTCTGTTTTTATTAAAATATCGAGGTAAATGTAACTTTATCTGATAAAATTTATTAATTTTATAGGACGAATGTTCGCAAGCTTAAGCTCTTTATCTAATTTCCTGTGGTTATGACATTATATTACAACGAACAAAGAATATGTTTGACTTAAAATTTAATTTATGAGACTACCAGCTGCCGCCGCACGGTTTTACCCGCGTGGTTCCCGTTCCCGTAAGAATACGGGATAATATATAACCTATAGCCTTCCTCGATAAATGGGCTATCTAACACTGAAAGAATTTTTCAAATCGGACCAGTAGTTCTTGAGATTAGCACGTTCAACCAAACAAATGAACTTAGCAACTTAGCAAGCTTAGCAAGCTTAGCAACGGCAGACAGACGAGGCAAAGGGTTTTCTTGTTATGTAGAATATGGATATTGGATATAACAGAATAGCTCGTATATATATATAATATATTATACAGATTGATGCTGGTTGTTTGCCCTGCTATCGTCTGTCAGATTGACCGTTCGGAGCATTTGATCGAGGCCACTCCATGACCTCGCTCGCTAGGCGGCCCCTTCAAGTCTGTTATGAACTCCAACTGGGCCCCTTGAGCGGTCATCATCCATACATATAATAAGTAAGCAAGCCAAATGTGCACGCAGTGACGTACGAATCCATAATTGCATTGTTGGTCGTTAGAATTCAGTACGTTTAAAAATATAATGCGATGAGCTTGCCTCAAAAACTCCCGGCCAAACACATCATTAATGATAGTTAATAATAATTTGGCCGGGAAAATTTTAGGCAACCTACTCGCAATATGAGAGCCGTGATAGTCCAGAGGATATGACCCCTGCCTCCGATTTCGGAGGGTGTGGATTCGAATCCGGTCCGGGGCATGCACCTCCAACTTTTCAGTTGTGTGCATTTTAAGGAATTAAGTATCACGTGTCTTAAACGGTGAAGGAAAAACATCGTGAGAAAACCTGCATATCAGAGAATTTTCTTAATACTGTGAAGTATTCGGCTTACTACTGAGCTCGAGTCTCCTCTCAGAATGAGAGGGGTTAGGCCAATAGTCCACCACGCTGGCCCAATGCGGATCGGCAGACTTCACACACGCAAAGAATAAAGAAAATTCTCTGGTATGCAGGTTTCCTCACGATGTTTTCCTTCACCGTTTGAGACATCTAATTTGTTAAAATGCACACAACTGAAAAGTTGGAGGTGCATGCTCCGGACCTGATTCGAATCCACAACCTCCGGAATCGGAAGCAGGCGTCATATCTACTGGGCTATCACGGCTCTCTCGGCTGGCCATGTAGTGGACTGTTCAAATAGACTGGTCATGTTCAAAATACGAGATTACAGATACAGATGTTTCAAAATGTGCCATAAATTTTCCTCTACTGTGGACTATTTGTGTCTATCAGATAAATGACCAACGTTTCTCCCACTGTTTACGAGTAGATTTACTTTGGCCAATTTCCCATACAAATTACAATGCTTCATTGTTACAGATTTAGAATTTACAAATGGGGTACGACTGTCAAAGATGAAATAATAAACAGAAGGCAACATTAATACCAACCATCTAGTACCTACCAAATTATAGTTGTGTATTCATAACCAGAAGCATATTGTAAATCTCATAAATTTTTCTAAAAGGTTTCTTAAAATAAAGAATAAAATTCATAACGCGAATAGCACCAGACTAAGCACTACTATTTAAATAAATGATAAGGAAATACTGAATTAAAGACCACGCTATAAAGATTAGGCACAGATTTTTTAGATCTATTTCGTGGCACAAACAAAAATGAGGCAATGTGTATATATGCACTAGTATATTTCATTTAGTTTAAATTTAACCGTCTGTCATCGATTCGCGTTTAGTTCTTTTAACTTTTCCTGTTACGAGTAGTTCACCTGACCCCACAGATGGCAGATACACAATTAACAGCGAACCGAATAGGTAGGTTCATAAGTTAAATTGAACTTCCACTTCAAAAACTACAAGTAACTAATAAAGTAAGATTAATTAACCTTGCTTTTGTATCACTGGGTCACAACTATATGTAGCTTACTAATTACTTGGGAATTCTCTTGACAAAATAAAGAACAACTATAGCAGGATAAATCTATAGTTACAATATATTATCAGTTTATGCCTAATGTCACCTCTGGATAATGATAGTCCCCTAATAATTATTGTACACAGGTACGGACGGCGCACGCGCCGCCCGCCCGTGTGAACACGCGCAGAACACAGATAACATCTACTTCACTGGCACTTGTCCCTTTCGATGAAAACGTTCTAAATTCAAACGCTTTGACCGTGCCCAATCAGATGAGTGGTGTTCACGCGTTCGCTATTCAAAAAAAGCGATCGTACGATACGATTATGCTCTTCGGACCGTTAAATGCAATATTGAGGGTAGATTGATTACAATTTTCAAACATACTTTTTGACATTGCAGATGATGATAATTGATAAAGGTACATAAAATATTTTCGAATTAAAATCTTCCTCTTTGATACGGAGGAGCTTAACCTTAATGAAGGAC
This sequence comes from Bicyclus anynana, assembly GCF_947172395.1. Lineage (NCBI taxonomy): Eukaryota > Metazoa > Arthropoda > Insecta > Lepidoptera > Nymphalidae > Bicyclus > Bicyclus anynana. The sequence continues at coordinate 3,023,689 of NC_069110.1, forward strand.
AAAAACTTCTGGCGCAAAAATAGAACCTACTTTTTAATTTCTTAACTTTACCTCCTTTAACCTTTACCTTAATTCTCATATTCACGTTATTGCGGGAATCGTCAAATTTATAATTAACAGCAGATGCGCAGTGATTTAAACCTTATAGTTCGCTTCCGGTAGAAATACGGGAATAAAATACTGCCTTTGCTAACTTTACCATTTAATGTTGAAAAAGTTTATAAAACCGGAGTAGTTTACGAGTCAAATGGTAATAAACAAGCAAAAAATCAAATCTTACTTCTTATATTAGTTTAAACATTCCGACTATAAAAACCCTTTTTAAAATCCTAACTAAACAGGCTTTAATATGTCAGGCTAAAATCAGGCTTATAATATGTAATACGTAGGTTTGTTTCTAGACAAATACTATGCCATTTGATTGTTTTGACATGGTACACACAGCATTGCTCAATTCACGTGAAATGCGAAAATACCTATATATACAGGGAAACTGACAGCAGTGGGAATCGAGCATTTGGCGATAAATTCTAATAATGCACTATCGTATGTATGGTACATTCAACAAAATTACTGAATACCAATATTTGCTGTACCGACGTCAGATAACAACACCTGTAAACTGTTACAACAAAACCATCGAAACAGCACAAGCAAATCTAAACTTTATTGCAATGTTGCTACACTATTCAATGTATCAAAATCGCTTGAACAAATTACGTATCATTGTAGCTAATTATGCGCACTCTTTGATAATAACAACAGTGATGATATCCCACAGAATATATTAACCTAAACATGCTTTTATAACCTTTATCGTGTAAAAAACAAAGGTGAATATTCTAACTACTATATGCAATTGTCTTGCTTGTACATCAATAATTTATGTTTGTGACTTGATAACACAAAAAATTAAACAGGTAGGTAGGTAATTATAACTTGCAGGTATCTTGGTAAGAGATATGGAAATCATCTGCCTCTGATTCCGGAGGGTGTGGGTGCGAATCCGGTCTGAGACATGCACCTCCAATTTTTCAATTGTGTGCATTTTAAGAAATTAAATATCACATGTCTCCAACGGTGAAGGAAAAACGAGCTCAGCAGTGAGCAGAATATGGGTTGATAATGATGATGATTGTGTAAATAACACTGAGAGGACAAAACCTTTTTAGCTGTCGAAATGCCCAGCTCGCCTATTCACTATTTTGATCTTTGTACTAAAATAAACCTCAAATCAATTGACAAAATGTCATTTACCTATTGTGTGATATCCATCAGTAAGCGCCGGATGACATTTTAACATAGAATCTTTCTTAATTTTGTATATGTCAACTACGAGTAGCTTAAGTCAAAGATAGTGAAAAATTCTTTTCACTATCTTCTTTGAAATTTTTCACAAATATCGCGAGTGTGTACCTTCTATGGATTGTTCCGGGATAAAAAGTAACCTGGATCGGTTGCTAAACAACCTCCTCTACCATAAAGTTAATACTCGTACTAATTAAGATTGTTTGAGCCCAAGATACTTGTAGTTCCGGGAACAAAATGTTTTAGCCGTTTGTACCACTAGGTGAGATAGATCTTTCAGAAAAGAAAGAAAAACTATAACAATGCAGTTAAGCACTTAAGGAAACACAGTTATTCTGAAATCACTTAAATTTTATTTATAGACATCATCGTTCTCAACCCATATTTGATTCGCTGCTGAGCTCGAGTCTAATCGCAGAATGAGAGGGGTTAGGCCAAAATTTCCACCACGCTCGCCCAATGCGGATTGGCAGACTTCACACACGCGGAGACTTTAGAGAATTCTCAGGTAGGTATACAGGTTTCATGATGTTTTTCTTTCACGGTTCGAGACACGTGATATTTAATTCCATAAAATGCACATAACTCAATAGTTGTATTCACTGGGCTATCACGGCTTTTTATAGAAATAATGTATGTTTGTATTAATTAACTAACAGCGGGCGATGGAGCGAGCTATGCTTGGAGTTTCTCTGCCTGACCGAATCAGGAATGAGGAGATCCGCAGACGAACCAAAGTTACTGATATAGCTCAGCGAGTCGCGAAGCTAATGTGCCGATGGGCAGGCCACATAGTTCGAAGAGCCGATGGACGTTGGGGTCCCAAGGTGCTGGAATCATGGCCCCACACCGGAAAGCGCAATGTTGGCTGACCCCCCACTAGGTGGACCGAGGATATCAAGCGGGTTGCAGGAAGCCGCTGGATGCTAGCGGCTCGAGATCGTTGTGGAGGTCAATGCAAGAGGCCTATGTCCAGCTGTGGACGTCTATTGTCTAATAAGGTTGTATTAATTATTACAAAAACTGTTACAACAAAACATAAAAGGATATGTAACGTAGGTAATGTACTTTATACTGGATATATTAGTAACAGTAGGTATAGTAAGATGTATAAATAATCAAAGATCCGACACTGACCATGTCAACTTTCACAGTACAAAGTAAATACGCGTAGACCAATAACAATTTGCGAACTGAAAGCGCTCGCCAATAAGTAAACACGAATCGCAAACACCGCGAATTCGGGGAAAATATTGTTTTTCCCATACCGGGTGACAATGTTCTACATTCTGTGTAGCTATAGGGTGTTCCGTTTGCTTGGAATAGTTTTGAAAAAAAATATACAATATAAGCACAGCATAAGTGCTTTATGTTCTATGACAAAACATATTCTGTAACAGTTGTGGCAATGAAACTGATCTTGAAATGTTGGTGTTGTAAAAAATAATAATTTAATTAAAAACAACTAGATTTGTTAGATCATCGTCATCATTATCATTGTAAGCCTCAATAGCTCAATGGTAAGAGCGGTCGGACTCATCACCGAGGGGTGGTGGTTCGATCCTTGCCCCGTTGGTCTATTGTCGTACCCACTCCTAATACAGTCTTTCCAGAATAGTTGGGGTATGGGAATATTGGTCATATTTAAAAGATATGGCAAATATTCTTTATAAAAAAAAAGGTTTTTTATGAACAAATTTTAAAAACTGTAACTGAAAATGAAGGAATTTCCGTACAAACTTTTAGGGTCAAAAAGTACCCTATGTTTTACTACAAGGCCCCATTTACCATTATACCAAAATTCTTCTTGATCGGTTCAACCGTTTAACAGTGTAAAGATAACAGACAGACAGACTTACTTTCACATTTATTATATTAAGTATGCCTACAATAATAAATAGATCATAGTATGATAAATAAGAGGGCCATTATAGCCCAGTGGATATGACCTCCGCCTCCGATTCCGGAGGGCGTGGGTTTGTATCCGGTCCGGGGCATGCACCTCCAACTTTTCAGTTGTGTGCATTATAAAAATTTAAAAATCACGTGTCTCAAACGGTGAAGGGAAACATCGTGAGGATTCTCTGCGTGTGTGAAATCTGCCAATCCGCATTAGGCCAGTATGGTGGACTAAGACCTAACCCCTCTCATTCTGATTGGAGACTCGAGTTCAGTAGTGAGCCAAATATGGTTTGATACCGATGATAAATCATAATTAGATCATCCTGTACAGTGAGGTGCAGTCCACAGCAACAATGGAGAACCTTGCTACGGGGCAATAAAGCGGGGTACACACGGTGTGCAAACAATCGCGCGACTTATCAATCGCACAGTATGACGTTTAGTGCCGCGCGACGTGTGTGCCGGCTTAACGCCGCGTGGTAGCGCCGACGGGGACACGCGGCCGAAGCACGGCGGCTATTTGCAATTGTAACGTTGCGGACGTTGACTTTTTCTATGTTAAATAGATGGAGTTATTGTGTTAAGTACAATTGGCTAGTTGACTTTTTTTTTTTAATTGGTCTTAAATTGTTCACTATCGTTCTACTAAATTGAAAAAAAAATCGGTTGTCTGTACAGTCGGTTTACTGTCTATAGTTAAACGTGACAACGTCATATAAGAAAATACTGATGGAATGGTTGCATTTTTTAAAAGAAAATGTTCGTTTTTCTAAAATACTGTTTAATAAACGTCATAGACCAGAATATACTTTATTTCTTGTAAAAAAAAGTATAGATATATTTTCCATATTATTAGTATAGATATTTTTTTTTATCCGTGATAGCCCAGTGGATATGACCTCTGCCTCCGATTCCGGAGGGTGTGGGTTCGAATCCGGTCCGGGGAAGAAATTAAATATCATATGTCTCAATCGGTGAAGGAAAACATCGTGAGGAAACCTGCATAACAGAAAATTATCTTAATTCTCTGCGTGTGTGAAGTCTGCCAATCCGCATTGGCCAGCGTGATGGACTATTGGCCTAACCCCTCTCACTCTGAGAGGAGACTCGAGCTCAGCAGTGAGCCGAATATGGGTTGATGACGACGAGATATATTTTTGTTGAAGGTCGACAACATGGTCCGCATAGACAACTGGCTGAACTTCGACATGTCCCCGAAGGCGGCGGCCTTGGTGACGGCGCTGCGGCCCTAGAGCAAGGAAACGACGTATGACATTATCTTTTTTCGAGAGTTATAAGATATTCATCCATCGAATTATAAGACGTTGTCACGTCATCATATTTTACGAGACATACTTATGAGCCAACACGCCTGTCGGCCATGATGGATGATTTTTTTCCAATTGACCAATTGAATTGAGAACCTACTCCGCAGAAGAACCAAAGTCACCGACACAGCTCAACGAGTCGCGAAGCTGAAGTGGCAATGGACGGGCCACATAGTTGAAGAACTGATGGACGTTGGGGTCCCAAAGTGCTGGAATGGCGACCCCGCACTACAAAGCGCAGTATTGGTAGACCCCCATCAGGTGGACTGGCGACATCAAGCGAGTCGCAGGGATTCGCTGGATGCAGGCGGTTCAGTATCGTAATGTTTGGAAGTCTCTACAAAAGGCCTATGTCCTGCAGTGAACGTCCATCGGCTGATATGATGATGATGATGATAAGCCCTGCACTTCTTAGCAGGAGGAATCGGGTGTACCTTTTTTTACCTTTTAGTGAACTATTTATAATTACGTCCGATCTCATACTGGGATCGAGTACTGTGTACACCATTAGTGGGTAATATGAATAACATTAAATTATTGTATTATATTGACCCTATGACCTAGTGCCCTATGCCCTAGGTTTCTCAAAGTGGGGTACGCGAATCCCTAGGGGTTCGCCATTCGACGGTAGGGGGTTCGCGACAAGCTTTACGTAATGGTGGCTTGATAACTGATACCAAGTCAGAATTAAGGTTAAAATTGTCCAAAATTACTCCTAACATTGAAAACGTTTGCGACAAGAAACAAGCACACTCATCACATTAATGTTACAAAGACATTTCTTTTGGTACTTTATGTGCTACCTTTTAGAAAGATAGATATACTTTATTTGCACACCACAAAGACAAATACAAGTGAAAAAAAAAAACAAATTAAGAAGAGTTCAGCATACAAAAGGCGGCCTTATAGCTAAGTAGCGATTTCTTCCAGGCAACCTTCGGTTTAGGAAAACTTAAGAACATCAGCAGATGGCGTAAAACAAAAAAAACCATAGTATTAGTAATACACACGCATACAAATAATTTACATCCTAATACATAAACAATATTACACAAATACCTACAATAATAAATAAAATACATATCAAAATATACTAATAAATACATTATATTCAAGAGAAATAATAGATACAGATCGTTTATTCAAATAAAAACCTTACTTTCTTCAACAGTCAAATTTATTTTTTTCTTTGGTGGATCCTATTAGTTAGTAAGGGGTTCGCTGTCACTTGGAAATTTTAACAGGGGTTCGTGGAGCCGAAATTTTGAGAAACCCTGACCTACTGTATTTGCAAATTCCCACATTACTATTCAACTATATCATTATAAATAATTCATAGTAGGTTATTACCAGTGCGACGTCCATAAGCGTCGAGCGGTTGTATGTAATCCACCTCTATTACCCGCACGGACCCATATTTTATACCCGATGCAATAATAAAGAGACGTTACCGGGTAGTAAGCCGGCAACGACGCTATGGCGTTAGAACTTAAGCCTCGAAATTCTTTGATATTAATATCTCCTGTCACATTTTAATAACTGCCTCCATTATAAAAGTTCCTTTATTAATCTTATCTATCTATATATAGAAAAATGAATTGCTGTTCGTTAGTCTCGCTGAAACTTGAGAACGGCTGGATGGATTTATCTTAACTTGGTCTCGAAATGTTGGTGGAGGTGTAGGGAAGGTTTAAAAGGTGAGCAAAAATTAGAATAATTGCAGGGAAAACCATAAAACAAACCTTTTCTATTTCCTATACAAACGTTTAAGAGTCAAGGGGTAGGGTAGGGGTAGGGAGGGGTAGGTTAGGGTAGGCTAGAGTAGAGATAGGGAAGAAGTGCACATAAGTCAAAGCGAAGCTTGACCGGGTCCGTTAGTCTTTCATAGTTATAAGATCAAGTTTTTTAATTTTTTTTAACGATCTTTTTTAATGAACGGTATAACCTATCCAGCTACTGATGATGATTATCAGCAAAGATTGGCAGACTTCACACACGCAGTGAATTAAGAAAATTCTCTGGTATCCATGTTTCCTCACGATGTTTTTCCTTCACCGTTTGAGACACGTGATATTAAATTTCTTAAAATGCACACAACTGAAAAGTTGGAGGTGCATGGCCCGGACCGGATTGGAACCCACGCCCTCCGGAATCGGAGGCGGAGGTCACATCCACTGGCCTATCACGGCAAAAACGCATATTTGAACTATAATAATTCCTGAACTTTTTATAACGATCCTACGTACAGAACCCTCGGTAGGAATCCGACTCGCACTTGTCCGGTTTATTTAATATAACCAATATTGGATGTTAGTGGTACTCAGACAGTACGAAATGATAACGGTACAAATATGTTTAACGAAAAAATACGCGTCTACGGCAAAAGGAAAGCCACGAGCGTACTTTCGCCAGATACTGTAGGTACTAGGTACTAGGTAACAAACGAAGCTATTTCAATATGACGACCGCAGCGCTTACCGCGCCCTGCGTCGAGTGGCTTATTACCATTTTATTAATTCTCAAAGGTAATTATAATCAAACCAAATGAGACTCGGCGAGATAATGAAATGAAAATTCACTCCAACTGACCTTTTACAATTGCTCAGTTTGAATTTAATGACTATTAGGAAGTATTTTTTTAATGACTTGGAAACCATTTATAAAGGAAACAAAAAGTTGATTACACGATTACTAAAAAAAATATTCAATATAAATTAATTACCCTTAAAATTATACCCGCGTCCAAGTTTCGCCGATCTATGAGTAAGTAGTAAGCAATTTTCAATCGAAAAGCCAAAGTTAAATAATCAAAAAGTTTCTGTCTTGTGTGTTTAATGACGTCGTTGATTGTATCTCTATTCATAACATAGAATAATTAAGAATAAACGAAAATTTTAGCATTTGTCTAAAAAAATATATCGAAAACGGGAAATTGTAAAAAAATCGTTTTTGTTATACCGCAAAGAAGAAACAAGTACCTAAGTGAAAAAAAAATAGTACTATGTCTGATTTTAAATGAATTTTTTGCAGAAAATAGGTTATCTATTATCCCGGAAAAATTCGGTTACCGTGGGACTTGGAACAATATTTCACGCAAACAGAGTCGCAGTCTAGTAGACTGATAAACACACTCGTAATCGTCACTTGCGTCGCAAAGTCGGGTAAAAACCCCGAACTGCTAGGCTATTCTGTAACGATATTTTAGCAAGTGCGAGTTTCGATTTAACCTCCATCTCTCTCTGTTTAGCACGATACTACAGAATGAGAAAGGTAGCGGTGAATTCAAACTCGCACTACCGAGTTATACAAAACATAGTTAGAGAATAGCCATGCTGTACTGCCCTTTACACTACACCCGCTGTGCAATGTCACGGAAGCTGGGACAGTGCGTGCCCTGCTGTCTTCGTAAGCCGATTAGCAGCATCTGCTCTTGATAACCCCGCTGTTTCATATATTAGTTAATCCATAATATATAGTTTGAAACCGTGATAGCCTGGCGAATATACCTTTAATTTAGAGAGGGTAGCTTTGAATCCGATCCGGGGCATGCACCTCCAACTTTTCAGTTGTGTGCATTCTAAGAAATTATATATCACGTGTCCCAAACTGTGAAGGATCGTGAGGAAACCTGCATACCAGAGAATTTTCTTGATATTTTATTATTTAGGTCTGCCAATCCGCATTCGGCCAGCGTGGCTCTCCTCCCGTTCTGAGAGGAGACTCGAGCTCAGCAGTGAGACAAATATGGGTAGATAACAAACAAAAAACTTCTAAGTAGATAGAATAGGCTGATAAGGATTAATCAGATTTCATCTTTAGGGGATATGGGGGGGGAAGCACACAGCTCTAAAGGCGGGTTACTGGACTAAGTTTACGTGGAAATCATTCTTTACTTAATTAAATATCCGTCGGCCTCCGTGGCGCAGTAGTATGCGCGGTGGATTTACGGGATTCGATCCCCGGCTGGGCAAAAACGTACCGCCAAGCGATTTAGTGTTCTGGTTCGATGCCGTGAACAACCGAAAGGATTGTGGATTTTCATCCTCCTCCTAACAAGTTAGCCTGCTTCCATCTTAGATTGCATCATCACTTACCTTTAGGTGAGATTGTAGACAAAGTGTAGTAAAAAATTAAATAAAAAAAAAAGATATGTGCGTGTAAATTATTTTTAAAACGGGGTACTACCAGTAATTTCATAAAGGGTACGGGATTTCGGGTCAAGCAAGTGTTCCGTACGTGACTATGAATACATCAATGATGTGTTAGTACCTATAGAGAGTTTAACCCAACCCTTGTGTAATGTCACCATATGTATCTATTGATCTTACCTACTTATAAAAAAAATTGTAACAGAATGAACTCTGTCATGGTCATTATCAAGCCATATTCGGCTCACTGCTGAGCTCCAGTCTCTTCTCAGAATGGGAGGGGTTATTCCAATAGTCCACCACGCTGGCCCAATGCGGATTGGCAGACTTCACACACGCAGATAACTACGAACATTCTCTGGTATGCAGGTTTCCTCACGATGTTTTTCCTTCACCGTTTGAGACACATGATATTTAATTTCTTAAAATGCCCACAACTAAAAAGCTTGAGGTGTATGCTCGGACAGATTGGAACTCACACCCTCCGGAATCGGAGGCAGAGGTCATATCCACTGGGCTATCACGGCTCATAAATGAATTCTGTACTACTTTTTAATTTTTTTATAGAAGGGCATTCAGGGATTAATAGTAAAAATACACTATATTCCTACCAAAGGCAAGCATATTAGGTTACCTAGGTACCATAATAAGCTTTTTTTTATATAAATAAATCCCCATTTTGGAGAAGTCCTAGTTGCTCTGGCAGGTGCCATCTTATTTGCTTTATTGATTTATGCAGGTTTAATTTTTTTTTTTTTAGAATAAGTTAAATGTTATTTAGCAAATTTTATTATTTATACGCATGTTAATTGTTATGTTATCTAACGTCACCAAGACGTGGGCTTTTTAACTCACGATCTCGGGGGTGCCCGGGCTGACACACTCAGGCGAAATCACCCTTTCCGAACGGCCCTCTAAGACGAGGTCCGAGTCTCAGAGCCTTCGCAGAAGCATCAGGTGATGCTTCTGCGCTCGCCCAAACCGCCCCGTTGACGCCGTTGAGGTCCCATAAGGAGCCTACGACACTTACACAATCAGAACAAAAAGCTTGGTAAGAGTGAGGATACCTGGACATTCAACTCTTGTACTCCTTTCAATAAAATACCATCAGCGCAACAATTAATAACACCTGTCACATAGCATTATGAGACCCTTGGTAGAAAAACCGATACCAATTTGAACTACCCCTGATTAAATCACGCAAAGGAATACCAACCCTATTACACAGATGTTAAAGTCTAAAATAATTTTTGCTGTTTTGTTTAGTTTTTAAATCCGATTATATTATTGAATCGTAATTTGTAATGCATTATATTATTACGTTGTAAGTTCATTAAACAGACAAACAAATTCGATAATCCAATTTCAAAATCAATGATAAACTTGTTTGACGTATTTTTTATTAATTACATTTTATAGGACTTTTACGTTTCATTTACCTAATTATATTTGGATTCGCGTTATTAACGTGCATTAATGCGATTAATGAAACGCGTTAATGAAACTCATTAAAAAAATATTTAACGTTCAAAAGTATTTCAGAAAGTTCTTTTCGATTATGGTAACATTTAACGCAATGAAATGATATCACTATAATTTATTTTTGTAATATTCTTGCCCAAAGATTTTTGGTCTTGCCTGTGACCCATGTCATTGTATAGATTATACAATTTATTGTATTTATTTAGCACAAGTTGAAAGTAAAAATTACAACTCTATCCACTATCCAGACATGTCAGGGACTGGTCCAAAGTATTCTGACATAGAGGTTCGATCCTTGACCTCTGAGGATGCATTACGAACGTCTATCGAAGAAGGAATTTTTCATCTTCTTTTGTAGGGCCTACCCTAGGTTAAAACCTTGTGCACTCCACTGTTTTATATACATACACAATTCACGACAGCTCGAGAATTTACACGGTTCCCGAAAAGCCCTGACCCTAAATAAGAGCAATAGATAGGTACGACATGTCAAAGTCTAAGATTCAGGTCACCCACACAAACAAACGAACATAAACACAGGGCTGTGCGTCTGTGTTAGTGTATCTTTGCGAGCACGTGACGCCGTGTCGTCGCCGCTGCGATATTAAACCGACGAACTGGGCTTCCCAAAGTTTGGCTTATTTGTTCAGTAACAAACATTTTAAATTTTCTGTCTTTTGAGAACGCTGGTCTTCGGAGGTCAAATATACATGCTGTTTAAGTTCCTAAAAGAGTTATGTATTGAGTGATCATAGAACTGGCAGCTTGCTTGAGCACCGAGTTATTCAAAGAGTTAATGCTGATTAAAAATGAATTTAAACTTATTGAAGCTGTATGAAAACCTTCAAACTGAACTTGAGAAATCGAGCTCGTACCCCCTTTAACATTTACTGATGATTTGCAATAATACACCGGGTGTATTTTCGTATAAGTATGAGGAGATCCGCAGACGAACCAAAGTCACTGACATAGCTCAGCGAGTCGCAAAGCTGAAGTGGCAATGGGCAGGCCTCATAGTTCGAAGAGCCGATGGACGTTGGTGACGCTGGAACCCGTACCGGAAAGCGCAGTGTTGATTGACCCCCCCAGTAGGTGGATCGAGTATATCAAGCGGGTTGCAAGGAGCCGCTAGATGCTGGCGGCTCGAGACCGTTGTGCTTGGAGGTTTATTAAATAATCGCGTAAAATAAGTTATTCGCGTTTATTCCAAATTAATTTCTAAAAGTTTGAGAACAACCAGATCTCACCCCAAGCGTGGTTCGTAGCTCGGCGTACACACTGAGATCGCGCCAGAAAAATTTAATTGTGAAATACGGTCCCCCCTCTTTGCCCCTCCCTGCCCTTCACTTCCCCCCTTCACATGAAAATCATTTCGAAGGTGGGCGTGCCACTAGTTTTTCTTAGAGCTTGTATGAAGCAGATAAAAATGGATGTATATTTTTACGTTCCATCGTAATATTTCAATCAATTTATACAAAATCTTGACAAATTACCGGAACTTTTCTCATATAACTATCTAATGGTAAAAATTCTTTTAGTAACCTTTGAGTTTAATGAAAACAGACAGACAGACAAACAGACCCGGAGGAGGACTTTCTTCTACACTAATACGAGTATTAAAAAGAAGAAAGATTTGTATTTCTGTACGTAACGAGTCGCTGGATGCTGGCGGCTCGAGACCGTTGTGCTTGGAAGTCCATACAAGAGGCCTTTGTCCAGCAGTGGACGTCTATCATCTGTTTATGTCCAGCAGTGGACGTCTATCGTCTATGAATGATGAAGATGATAATGTAACGAATAAACTCAAAAACTACTGTTAACGCAACTGCTGTACTACGTTCTGACTTATTTGAAAAATCCTTTCACCAAAAGAAGGCTACATTATCAGGAAGTAACCTTATAATCGACCACCCAGCAGGTGGACTGACAACATCAAGCGAGTCGCAGGTATTCGCTGGATGCAGGCGGCTCAGTATCGTGATGTTTGGAAGTCCCTACAAAAGTTGATCTTTTGAAATTACACGTTTTTACAATTTATTATTTTAAGTTACATTTACATTTTAAGGCGAAACCAATTCTGTTCAAGCATTATTTTCACCAAAAACAATATTAAAATTAGCATATTAATTAGCTCAACGCATTACCCAGTAATAGGAAGCTGTTCGAATTTCACGTTTTTAAATATATTTCAGTTTTTTTTTATATAAGAAAGATAACTTGTAACTTATAAACCGACATAGCAAACTATGAGATATATTATACTAGCTTGTTATTGAATACAATTCAATAATACCGCATGTATTTTATGACTAAGTTATAAAAATAAAATCAAAGATTTTTAATTATAAGCAACTAAAGAAACTATAATATATACATAGCTAAACTACATCATAATAAATTAATATGAATAATACTCACGACAGCTTAAATTCTAAACAAAGCACCTCTTAAGTTTTAAGTTTGGCTAGTGCTATAATAAACAAATCCATCATAACCTATATTACGTCAACAGAAACAATTAATTATTCCACAACTACCCTACATAGTAAAATAAAACACGTGCGCCAGGAATTTCAGGGGCAAGGGAGTATGGGGTGCATGACAATATGCCGTTCCTCCTTACTGTACCCTACCCTATAGCATATTGTAATAATAATTCAATTTTGCGGACAAGTGTAATTAATTGTAGCGTATCGGTGACTGTAAAAAAGCTATACGTCACTTGATCTTTGTGTTCAATCCGATTTATATTTGTAAGGGTGACATGCGCATTGTTCATCACGCACCACGCAGCAAAGTTTCGCCTGACCTAGTAAAGAGAGACTTGATAGCCAGATATCATCATTATCATTATCAACTCATGTTCAACTCACTACTGAGCTCGAGTATCCTCTCAGGATGAGAGAGGTTAAGCTAATATTCACCACGCTGGCCCAATGCGGATAGGCAGACTTCACACACGCAGAGTATTAAGAAAATTCTCTGGTATGCAGGTTTCTCACGATTCTTCACCGTTTGAGACACGTGATATTTAATTTCTTAAAATGCCCACAACTGGAAAATTGGAGGTGCATGGCCCGGACCGGCAGAGGTCCTCCACTTCCACTGAGCTATCACGGCTCTCTCTTGTATTGCGCAGCCAGACATACCTCATTTTATCATCATCGTTAACTGCCGATGGACCTCCACTGCTGGACATAGGCCTCTTGCATGGATTTCCAAACACAATGTTTTGGAGCCGCCAGCATCCTGTGACTCCCTGCTACCCTACGTCTTCGTTCTACCTAGTCGACCATCACTACGCTATCGCTACGCTCAGTTTATAAATATCAAGAAGCGACTGCGAGGTGATGCCGTACCACCGCGCCCCTACGTTACCGCTGATATCTAAAATATGGTATTGCACAGCATAATGCACGATGTTTCTAAACATCATAAAGATTGTACGAGTATGCTATTTATAGCATTCTATATCGAAAATCTAGTTTATTAATTCTTGCCTCTCCGAGGCATATTAGTGTTGACGCGGATTTAAGGCGGATTTACATTTCTCTGACGTGACGTAACGCATCAGAACAGAATCGGTATCATACTTTTTGTGTAGCAACGTTTACACTTATGTGTTGTGACATGTCGTGATGGCTTCGCCAAAATGTATGATACTGTATGATAATGTATGATACTGTATGATAATATATGATACACGTCCCCAAACTAATCCATAATCACTAAGTAAACTTGATGAGTTTTTTTTAAACAGGTCAGAGAACTACACTTCTCTATAGTACTCTGACCTCTTACATGTAACATTTTTGCATTTATATTGTTGTCTTGTGTAGTGTTTTCGTCTAAGTGCAGTTATGATAATTTATTATAAGAGGTCACACCAAGAAGATGCAATCAATAAGTATGTTATTTAATATTGTAACATAATTGTAACCAGTTTTGTGATCCAAATATAAAAAACAATGTAATTCTAACACCATTAACTTCTCAGCGCCGGCTTGTACATATGTATTCTGTGGCGCCGGACTAAGAATTTTTAATGAAAATTTTTTAGGAACCCAGAAAGGAATGAGATCTGAAGCCAAAGGCTAAGCAATTATTATATGCGAAACTGAATTTGCAGCATATTAGTGTGTAATGTGGAATTTAAGAGAAAAGAATGAAGATGTTTAGGACATTTAATATTAGAGTATCCTTCTACCTACAAATTATTATTGTCCTCTACAACCTATGCAATCCCGGGATTTCAACTAATACGTAATGATCGCATTCACCGGACTGGGGGTGGTGTTGCCATATATTTACGCTCTCACATACCCTTTAATATCATAAATTTATCTGACGCCCAGGCCGCGCCGGGAGCGGAACATTTATTTATCGAAGTATTATTTTCTAATACTAAAGTTTTACTTGGCGTGTATTATAATCCCAATCTCACTATTGACTACTTCCCTGCTTTTGAAACTCTTTTAGACAGATTTATTCCATTGTATTCGCATAATATTATTATGGGGGATTTCAATACCTGCCTGCTAAAAGCAGATTTCCGCTCTCTGCGTCTAAAAACAATAGTGAGAGCAGCCAACTTACAAATACTTCCTCTTCTAGCTACACATTCTTTTCCTAATTCGTGCCCATCTCTTCTGGATATCATCTTAGTTTCTTCCCCTGATCATGTCGCCAAACATGGCCAATGTCCCGCTGATGCCTTTTCGTATCATGACTTGATTTTTCTCTCATACAAAATTCGTCCACCTAAAACTAAATCGAGAATCCTTCTGCTGCGTAATTTTGGTAGTATGGACATAAATCGCTTGAGGGAAGACGCTGCTGGGATTGACTGGACCAATGTTCTTACTGGAGCTAACATTGACAGTAGGGTTGAGAGCTTTAATTCTCTCCTTACTCAACTATATGAAGTACATGCTCCAATACGTCCTGTTCGGCTTAAGCACCTCCCTGCTCCCTGGCTTACTGAGGAAATTAAAATTTTACAGGGTAAAAAAAACTCGGCTAAAGCCAAGTATAGATCCAACAATTGTGATGCCAATAAGGAAAAATATCATATTATTCGGAATCGCTGCAACAGGTTGTGTAGAGACATGCAACGACGCCATATCCACAAATCCATACTCGAAGAAGAAGATTCAGGTCGAGTGTGGACATTTCTTAAGTCTCTAGGAGTTGGGAAAGCGCGTCAAAATAATAGCTCCTTCAACATAAATTTAAATCAGCTTAATAGCCACTTTTCCTCTACTTGCGTCATTGATGACGCCACTAAACTTACTACTAAATATAATTTACTAGCTTTACCCACTTCTGATGATCCTGCTTTTATTTTCTGTCAAGTCACTGATAGTGATGTTGAGAGAAGTATTCGTGAGGTCAACTCTGATGCTATTGGTACTGACTGCATTAGTCGGAAGATGATTATTCCTCTCATTAACCTACTAGCTCCAATAATTAAATCCTTATTCAATTTCTCCATGTCTTCCGGGAGTTTTCCTTCCTCTTGGAAGGATGCTCAAGTCATTCCACTACCCAAAAAATTAAATCCTTCCTGCTTTTCTGACTATAGGCCTATTTCTATCCTCCCATTCCTTTCGAAAGTTTTTGAGCGTTTAGTCCATCGTCAATTAAGCCTTTTCCTAACCCGACAGAATCTTTTAAATCCTTTTCAATCTGGTTTCCGCACTGGTCATAGTACGACTACTGCATTAGTAAAAATTACCGAAGATATTCGTTTTAATATGGACAATCAGTGTGTCACAGTGTTGGCCTTACTAGATTTCAGCAATGCATTTAATAATGTCGATTTCGAACTTCTACTAGCCAAACTAGCTTCTCTCAACATATCTCCTAATGTGATTGACTGGTTTCATAGTTACTTGTTCGGACGTCGGCAGCGTGTGCGAGTCAATGACTCTGTGTCTGATTGGTGCACAATTTCTGCCGGCGTACCGCAAGGTGGCGTGTTGTCTCCTCTTCTTTTTTCTCTTTTTATAAGTTCTATTACTCTTCAACTTACCTCGCTCTATCACCTGTATGCAGATGATCTCCAAATATATGCTCAGTCCAAACTGGCTGATTTACCCAATGCAATAGATGCCATAAATAAAGATTTAGATTGTATAGTGCAATGGAGTAAGGCTTATGGCCTTAAAGTCAATCCGTCTAAAACCCAAGTTATTATTATAGGCAGTCACAGTTTGGTTGCACGTATTGACTGGGATAATATTCCATACGTAATCTTTGATGGAACGCGTGTGCCATTTAGTGACACGGTTAAAAATCTCGGAGTTACTTTTGACAAGTATTTCACTTGGGCCCCTCAGGTAAGCAGAGTAAGTGGGAAGGTGTTTGCATCCGTGGGGTCACTTCGTAGGTTACGAAACTTCCTTCCTTTATCTACTAAAATTGCGCTTGCACAATCTCTCCTGTTACCAATTCTCGATTACGCGGACACTTGTTATCTAAATTTGAGTGAAGAATTACTGGATAAACTTGAGCGCATTCAGAATGTTTGTATAAGATTCATATTTGGACTTCGCAAATATGACCATGTTTCCGAATTTCGCGAAAAACTCAAGTGGCCCTCGATCCGCCTTCGCAGGAATACTCACATTCTGTCTTTTTTGTATAATGTCCTGTTTAATCCTACGACTCCGATTTATTTAAAAGAGCGTTTTAGCTTTCTAAGTGATACTCACTGTCGCTCCCTTCGCTCTGAAGACAACCTAATCTTAAAAATTCCTTCCCATAATACTTCCTTCTATTCTAAATCCTTTTCTGTTAAAGCTGCTCGGCTCTGGAATTCATTGCCCTTAGACATTCGGCGTGCCCAATCTCTAACCTCTTTCAAACGGCTGGTAAACATGCATTTTTTTCCTCCCTGATCTTTTAATTTAACTTATTAATCCAAATTACGCTTGTATGTGTATTATGTTTATTTATTATTATTTTTGAATTATTTTGTTTATTTATTTTTCTTTTGTCTTCCCTTAGATGCCGTCTTGTTTTTATGTTTTGCAGGTTTTCATGTATGTATGTATGTATGTATGTGTGTATGTATGTATGTATGTATGTATGTATGTATGTATGTATGTATATATGTATTTCTTTGTATATATGTATGATGTAGTTAAGTATAGTCTATGTATTATTATTATGTATTATGTATTATTATGTATAATATTTATGTATTTAAATTACTTAACTTTTCTTATTTTTTGTGTGCGTATACCCGAATCGGTGCTTACGTTTTTTTTTTTTCTCTTCCACAGTGGTTGTCTGGAAGAGATCGCTCTTTAGCGATAAGACCGCCATTTGTACATTAGTTTCTAAGTGTTATTATAAGTTATTGTTTATTTTTGTTTTTAATGTACAATAAAGTATATTTCTTCTTCTTCTATTATTAGTTATGTTACACTCATGTGCCTCGGAGAGCACGTTAAGCCGTCTTTTAGGATATTATTAAAATATTTGTTAACATTTACCCTAAGCCCGCTAACATTCAGGCCACATGGCTCCAAATATTTTCTCCTGTAAGCCAAAAATATATAAATTATTGAGAAAGTAATCCATAATAAATATATCCATAATAATAAATAAATAATTAGTACCTATTAGGCAAATTTTTTCGAAGTTATTTTAGTTCAAATACAAAGCACTCTGGACGTAAACAAGCATTGACAAAAGGAAGAGCATAGAAAATAGGACTTTGTTACTTTGATTCCGAGTGTCAAATACCAAATTGTATTGCATTTTCACGGTTCCTCCAATTGGGCAAGGTTGACTCGACACAGGGTGCGAGGGTGCATGCGGGAGGAGATGCGGGGAGGGTGCGGGAGAGGCAAACAAGCCGGAACGCATCATATGCAATTTCACGCGTAAACGCGCGATTAGAGACGCGCACGCGCCTCGCTGCGTTGCGGTGATGGAACGGCACGGCTGTCATCAATACGTTTATTTGTGTCACTTCTATGAAGTCTGTTACCTATTCATTCATTATCAACCCATATTCCGCCGCTGTTGAGCTCGAGTCTCCTCTCAGAATGAGGGGTTAGGCTTATAGTCCCCCCAGCTGACCCAATGAGGATTGGCAAACTTCAAACACGCAGAGAATCAAGAAAATTCTCTGGTATGCAGGTTTCCTCATGATGTTACAGGTGAATAGGGTAAATGACACAATTATTTGTAGGTTGATAAAAAAGACCAAAATAGTAAAATTGGCCAACTGTAACACTTCGTACACTGTGAGATGCAATTTGAAATACACGAACGAAGAGGATAACGCTCTCTGCTGTCACATCTTAGCTGAGATTTCAATACTAACTTGGTGTTTCATCAAATCAATCGGCAACTGAAACTGTTGAAATACATCCGTTTTCTCGTTAGTTCTGATATACATTGATATATTATATTGTACAAGAAATACCTATCTGAAGGTGACAGGTGGACTATAGAAGGGTAACCATTAACTGATGCGTATCAGGACATCCTACTAATATTATAAACGCGAAAGTTTGTATGGATGTTTGGATGTTTGTTACTCTTTAACGCCGCTACTACTGAAGCGATTTGGCTGAAATTTGAATTGGAAATAGGTTTTACTCTGAATTAACATATACTTTTCATCCCGAAAATATCCATGCTTTCCCGAGATTTGCGAAAATAGATGATTTTGATGATAAGAATGTTTGTTACTCTTTCACGCCTCGATTACTGAATTACCTGAAATTTGGTATTGAGATATATGATAGCATGGATTAAGACATAGGCTATATACTTATAAACCCAGAAAAATCCACGGTTCTGGAGGGATTTGTGACAAACTAAATTCCACGCAGCCGAAGACGCGGCTGTCCGTTAGTAATTTTAACGAAAGAGGGGACTTCTTTAATGCATTATTCGATGTAACAACTATTGTGCGTTACTTTTGTAGTTTCTTGTAACCGTACAAAATACAAGTCCATAAATTATTATATAGAGAGAGAGAGAGCACGAATAAAAAATAATAATTACATTGCACTGCTGATTTGAGAATCTATCAAATGTGGAGGTTTATAAGTTATTAGAAAAACGGATTCTGTTTTTCTATCAACACAAAAGAGATGGTCCATTTCAGGTCCACTCTTGTACCCCGTATCATTAAAATAAAATCTAAATAAGTGAATAAATCTAACTAAATAAAAATAAATTAATAAAAATACCATATTTTGCATAAATGTGATTGTTGCAGTAAGAACTTTTCCTCGCAGCCGTAATTATCGGCCTCTTCTACGTAGATAAACGGAGATAAGTGTACAAATTCTGTATTGGGTGCACGGATGTAACAAAACAAAGAGAAACTTGCTCTAAAGGTTGTTTCTCAATGCTCCATATTCCTTCGCACTACTAAAATCCTCAATATCTCATACAGTATAACAGTAAAAGGTGCCGGAATTAACACCAAGAAATGGTGGCAAAACTGGCCGACTACCGTTGGAATAGCGGACGCTATGACATTTTTTTTTGCTTTTTCCGGTGTGTGCTCAGCGAGAGAACACGCGTGTAATAACTAAAATCCAGTTTATTCCGCTCTGCCCATAAAAACCTAATAAAACCTTAACCCAACGACTCGAACGCCCTAACCCGTGTTTAGTGAGTGAAGGTGCCGGGCATTGCGTGGTCGACCGAATCGCCAACTCAGCACAGCAAACTACATTGGAAGACGCAACGCAAGCGCCGCGTAATGCGCGCCACCACCGCCGTACGCCGCCAACAGCCGCCAACGCTGTTGCTACTCCCTGCCTCTCACCTCCGCTCATCTAAGGTACGTCCAGCCTCCGCCCTCCAAACACACATCTCCAAATCCCGTTTATTCATGCGTCCACACAGTCCACACTATATTCCCTACAGATTTCCCTTTTTTTATTGAATAATCTCGCGCTTGATCACGATCTCACCTGATGGTAAGTGTAGATGTGGCCTAAGGTGGAACGCGCTTGCCTAGAAGATACCTATTCACTCTCTTCTTAAAGATGCCCAGATTGTAAGAATTAGGAAACACTGATTTCGGGAGAGAGTTCCATACTCTAGCCATGCGAATAAGAAACGAAGAAGCAAATCGCAAATTATAAATATATCATAAAATCCTAACTTTGGGGCTATGTAGTGATGTAAGTACGAGTATACTCGTAGGTAGGGAAATGTAATATTAGTCATATTTAATAGATATGGCCTCAGACCAATTATTGTATAGGACCTGCCTCGCTAGACGTTACTTTTCTGTCAAAGTATATGATCAACGATCTAATGCGATTATGTACTGTCTCTATAGAATCGATGTTAAATAGTTGTAATCGTGTTCGTCGGTTAAAGAACTCCGTAAATTACCTTTTAGTGTAATTGGATTGTGTAAAAAACGGGCAAAAACTTCTAGTTTAGTATAAGATATATACAAAATTTAAGCTCGTTTTCCTCAGAAAATGACAGACAATTTTGTTCGTGACTATGAGTGCGATACAGGTCCTTCTATAATTGGTCTGAGGATATGGCAAATATTCTTTCATGCACGGCGTCTACACACTTACAGCTAGCTAACTTTACATCAGACATGATTGTAGTCAAGCTACCATACAAAAAAAACTTATGACACGGTATGGTTGCAACGCAGCATAACAGTACAAATATACACAACGTAAGTACTTACTTCAAGTACTTCGAGCTGTGTTCACAAAAAGCTCCACAAATAGATCTAACAAAACAAAATTAGGCATTTTCAATATGATAAAACTGCGGCAGCGCTATCGTCTAAGTGAGCTACGACCCTAACTCTGGAATTTTATTTCTTTGAAATAGCATCTAGCACTCTTTGAAAGCTTTAATCTTTTGTCTACAAAGTAAATTGCGTGAAGTAAAGTAGACTGATATTTCAAGTTAGTAGCTACAGGATCTTTTAGCAAACAGTTTTATATTACAGGATTTTTTGAAATTCCTCCTTAATTTACTAGACCGGCATACTTGCTTGGCATATTTCCTGCTACCTACAGTGTAAAGAACTCATAGTGCAAGAGCCTATGGACATATTTTCGCTATTTCATCGTTTTGTAAAAGCTAAAAGTTTATCAGTGTCAGTTAATACGCTTACCACATAGTACACGCAAATATGGAATTTCAATAATTATGGCATTAAGTAGGTAACAATTATTCTGACTCTCAATCATTAATTTTATACCGATTTTTTTAAATAAGAAACCACATTGTCAGTAGAGAGCTCTCGAATATCCTTGGAAATTTATGTTACACGGTAAAAATGTAAAAAATACGTTTTAAATTTGAATCGGTGATTGTTAAAGCCCCACAAGTAGAATTCTTTACGAAATTAAAAAAAATAACATACTTACACATTATGAAAGTTTAAAAAAGTAATACTTATGCTGCTGTTATTACTGCTTATATTAACTACAACATACGGCAAACACAAATATTTATAAACAATATTTATTTTAATAAATGTTTATTGTCTCTCCTGAAAAATTAACTTATTGGTACTTGTGGGGTTTAACAATCACCGATTCATTTTGGATTGAGTGTCTGGACCTTTCTTATTTGCGACCTCAGAAAGCAACCATGATCCAAACTCTATGGTTTCTTGTCGTGCTATGCAGTTGCCATTATCTATGCGCATGGACTGACAAAGTTTCAGCTATTATAAAATGACTAGCTTCTTGCCGCCACTACCTCTTGGACTATTAAAGTTATGAAGAGTATGAAAGTTTTTTACCTATCTGGTGTCTATCAAATAAGCAAGTTACTAAAGTTTAGTGCTAGACTTTTTTCAAGGCTGCGGTTAATTTAAGGAATTATAATTTTTAGTTTTCTTTTATTTTTTTTTATTCACATTAAAGAAAATGATAAATTTGTTTACATTTTAATCAACCTTTGGTATACCTACCTACCAATAGTAATACTAATTTATTATTTATACAGGGTGCTCAGAAGTATTTCCCATAACTTCAAGGTGTTGACAAATCCACTTATAGGAGCCGAACTGCATAACTAATCTTTTTTAACTAAAAAAAAAACTTTTTACGTTTGACGTTTTCATACAAAGTAATTCATATAATTCCTACTATCCATGTAACACACGCATAAAGCTTTCCTTGCATTTTAAAATACGTAATCGACTGTGACTAGCGATATCGACAAGATATTGCAAGTAGCACTCCGCACTTCACTAGTAAGCTACTTCATGACCAAGTCTCGGTTCAACCCAACCAACCTGATGATAAACTCTGCTGAGGTTATTGAGCATGGTACTAAGGTCATCCAGAGTCTCTGCCATGATGACTACATACTACGCCGTTGATGTTGATGCCAAATCCGTCTCAGTCCAGAAGCTTAAAGACCTTCCCTCGTCCGCTTCCCTGCTATAAACAGTAGTTAAATGTTAACTAGTCATTAATTAAATAAAAAAAGTCTCCTTAATTGCAGAAATAATGGTCACCTACACGATAACACGTGCTGGCTCTAGACGCATAAATTCCTGGCCGGGTATTGTGCGTTGATGCTGCATCGCACGGACGATGCATTGCCGCCAATTATTTGAGCATCCCTATCAACACCAAACACTGAAAACCGGGCGCAGGAATTTTGTGAATAAACTTTGTATAATAAATAAATTTCTGCGAAACAATATCATCAATACATATAAATGAAATTTAAATGTCTACCTGTGATTTCAAAATAACAGTGTCTTTTCATGTGCATGGTTATCTGATTTAAGACTATACGCGAATGCGAACTTTTCAATTTTTGTCTGTATTTTAATTGGACTTACATTGAAAGGTAGAGCACATAATTTAGCAAATTATAAAGCACCTTTTTGTCCCATAAAAATCAATGCTTTCGGCAAGCTTTGTGAAAAACTAAATTTTAAGCGTAAGGTTATTCGGACGTTCGCTACAAATAAAATTCTATTTTAATTTCGAGTGATGTTTTGAAAAAGCCTTTTGAGATTTCCGTCAGTCGTCCGATTCACGCAAATTAAATTGTTTTCATGTCTCATATGCATATGCATTTTTACTGCCTGCCTCGTTGATCTAGCTCTAGTGGTTAGCCCGTGTAGCTTCGGATAATGAGGTCCTGGATTCCAATCCTGGGGCGGCAATCCTGGGATAATGGAAAAATGTAACTGAAATTTCCCAGAAGAATGAAATAACTCACCAATATCAATAACCAATATGATATTGGTGAGTAGTGAAGGAGTAGGGAAACTGTTAGTGTTACTCCCTCCGTTAAACTAAAGGCCCCGGTCACTATCATTATCATTTGATAGTGGTCGTTAATGAATTTAACATTATCATCTTGAGCCAGCCATTCCGCATTGTAGCAGTGTGTTGGGTCTAAACTCCATATCACCTTTCCTATACGGAAATGAGGTCTGCCCCCTATAGTGCGCTGTTAAAAATAAGCTGATAATGATAAAAATTATGATACAACTTTGCATTAGTATAAAAGGCGAATCGCATTTTTACCTATTTTAAATATTATAGAGCTGATTGAAATATTTGGGTAAATATTTGAGACAAGCTCAAAACTTGTCCTGACCTCTCTCTAACACAAAACTGGAGACCAGGCTGGGAAGTAGTAGGGCTCCATTTCAATTTTATTTAACCCAAAATGTCGACGAACGCGGGTGAAACCGCGGAGGACTGCTAGTATAACAAATATTATTCTAGCAGTAACTTCATCGCCATGGAATTGCTTGGCTTTTTCAACCAGCCTCGATCGCTAGAGTACGAAAAGTTTTGCATAACCCAGTGTTCCAGTGCTTTTCCGGACAACTTTTTTTTTTGTTGTATTGTGTGTCATACAAAAACATTTTGAATTTCAAAAAATTTTTACTTGTTTTTGAGATATTTGCAAAATACTTTTAATTTTTGTTTTCAATTTTCAAAAAATTACTTTTAATTTTTGCTCTACATTTTTATGTTCATAGAGGACTCGTAAAACATCTACACCAATGATTTTATTTGAAAGTTACGAAAACTCATACATTTTTCAGGATTGCCCAGAATCTAGATAGATAGATAGATGTGATGTATCCAATCTTGAAAATTTCCGTGCCCTTAGTACGAATTTGCTACCGCACTAACACCGGAACCGTTTGAACTTTGAATGGCTATAAAGTTAAAATTGAACAGTAATAATTTCAATCAAAAACAACTACTTACACTTGTTAAAAAACCTAAAAGAAGACATTTTCTTTATTTAACTGATTTTAACTATCGCCACTCTCAAACCATTCCACTAGATGACTATTCCTCTTATTTATGTGTCGGAGACACACAAATAACCTCCTTCAGGAGTACTTGACTGTGTAGAGGAAAAATAGAGTTAAGTTAAGTTAGTTACTTTCAGTATTTACAATATTGGGAGGTTTCAGTTTTCCCAGGGGACGCGTTATAATATGAGAAAGCCTTTAGTATTTCAAACTGCAATAAGATTTTTTTTTACTTAGTCTGAAACACTGATGGAACAGAAAACATTCTCTATTCGAAAACCAGCTACGTTTGCGAGTCGATCAACGTAGTACTAGGGGTGCTGAGCCTAATGACACGTGCCTATTAAGCGTCGATGACGTTTTAATTAGTCCCATTCGTCCTCACTATTTACTCAGATGGAGTTGGACTATTGAACAGCTATAACCCTGTCGTTCGGGCTATCTGTCTCATTGATTTTAGCGTCGAAACATTTACAGATTTCCCCAAAGTAATTGTTGTTAATGAAAATTTATTTTGTTTTAGTGAAATTAGTGCTGTGTAATATTTACATTGACTGCATCGTTGGTCGCGTGGTTGGCCTGTGTTACTTTGTATGACGAGGTCCTGGGTTCGAGTCAATGAAATATTGTTTTTTTTTACAAATTGTTAGCCCAAAGTTGGGAAATAGTGTATTTGTTAGCTAGCATAGTCACAGATAGCGAATTAGCCTGATAATCAGAGGAGAACAAGTGGAACACAAAGATTACACAATGGTATCCAAGGGAAGGTAAAAGGAACAGAAGAAGGCAACCAAAAAGATGGAAAGATTATATCAGACAGGTTGCTAGACCATCTTGGACTACAATCGCCAGAAAGAGATCAGAATGGAGTAGGTTGGAGGAGGCCTTTGCCAATTGGCAAACAGACCTATAGAAAGCAAATATGCGAAAAGCGAAAAGTTATATATTATATATACTATAGTGTAAGAATCAACTTGTTAAAAAGGTCCGAATAAGAGGCTTGTTTATTAGTTTTAAGCCCTCTTATTGTGAGACTCGTGCTCAACAGTGAGCCAAATATGGGTTGTTAATGATGACTCTCCAGGCTTCAGGTAGCAAGCTGGTAGGTAGCGGTATACATACATCATTCCAATTGCCGGTTAAATTAATTGAACCGATTTTATCTCGATCAATTCTCGAGTGGTGATAGTATCGTGTCTATTGATAAACTTTGTAATCAGAATGGCTATGTAGGATCCCTAAACTGATATGCGTTATTGTATATGTCACGTCAAAAGATCGCTGAATACGTCGTACTGGCTGGTAGCTGCTTTTTTTTGGCTGGTGGGAGGCTTCGGCCGTGGCTAGTTACCACCCTACCGGCAAAGACGTACCGCCAAGCGATTTAGCGTTCCGGTACGATGCCGTGTAGAAACCGAAAGGAGTGTGGATTTTCATCCTCATACTAACAAGTTAGCACGCTTCCATCTTAGACTGCGTCATCACTTACCATCAAGTGAGATTGTAGTCAAGGGCTAACTTGTAAAGAAAAAAAAACTGGTAAAGAATGTAGATTTTTTTGTATCAGAAGTGTTGGAAGTGGTACTGCTGTCTTGTATCATTATAAATTATTTTTATATAGATTTACATTCTGCCACTAAGAAGCATCTATAAGTTCTACTAAAAAAGAAAATATTTGTTTATTTATTTAAACATATCTTCGGAATATATGATCAATATTGCCTTTTATCACTGAGCTTCAACTGAGCTAAAGAATCGTGAGCTGGGAACAATAACAGTCGAGCGGGCTGCGCTCGAGCCCTAATTTACGAGTATTACTATATAAGTTAAAAATATATCAAGAGCTTCAATGCTTTTTTTTATTCTTTACAAGTTAGCTTGACTACAATCTCACCTGATGGTAAGTGATGATGCAATCTAAGATGGAAGCGGGCTAACTTGTTAGGAGTAGGATAAAAATCTACACCCCTTTCGGTTTCTACACGACATCGTCCCGGAACGCTAAATGCTTATTTTCTATGACGCCTTCTACACAAAACGTACGGCTGTAGCCTGTAGTATCTACAACCTACAACAATACATTAGAACAGCTAGGAATATGCACCGGAAAATAACCCTTTTGTAGAACTCAATTAATACCATAATTGTATCTACTATGAGTATTTTATGCTTTACGAATATTGATAATAAACATTGGTGGTTGAATGTAACGATAAAGAACTAATCCAGATAGTAGGTTTAATAGATTATACCCTATTGAGTTTATACTGAACAAAACGAAAGCATAAGGCTTTGTAAAAAATAAAAGTTAACAATACTTACTTCGATTGTTCTCTCTGAATTAGAGAGGTTAGGCTAATAGTCCACCACGCTGGAACAATGACACGCTGGAGAGTGAGATAATATAATCCACACCACATAAAGAAACGTCGCTAATTATGATCTTAAGTTGCTTGAACTTCACTTCTATATTGAGAAACGTCATTTTTTTTTTTGTTTTTTATAAATAATTATACTTAAACAATACACATCACTATTTAGCCCCAAAGTAAGCATACAGAGTAGCTTGTGTTATGGGTGCTAAGATAGTTGATATTATAATATTCATATACATTTATATACTACATATAAATACTTATATAATGTATAAATACACACAGACACTGGAAAACACCCATGCTCATCACACAAATATTTTCCAGTTGTGGGAATCGAACCCACGGCCGTGGATGCAGAAAGCAGGGTCACTACCCACTGCGCCACGCGGCCGTCTAATACTAACTCGGCTTTATTCTTAAATCCTAGTTTCCTCTAAGAACGATGGGTTTTGTAAGCTGTCGTTATATATATAACATTTCTTGCAATTTAAAAATTATTCTTAGCTTAAAGTAAACAGTTGATTGTGATAAATCTCTATTTCTTAGCTCTATAACTTCCTCATAAAGTTGACAAAAATGTTCAGACGTTTATGAAAAAAATAAACAAATCCTGAAATGCTTAAAATACTATTAAAACACTTGGCCCTTTTCCGAAGTTATCTCCATAATGTGTTTTACATCGGAAAGTCGACACCTGTAGAGTCGTTATCGATCAAACACTCGTTGGCACGTATCTATTGCGTTATTCTTTTTTGTTACCACCCTTTTTGTTTGAAGTTGTGGAACACTCACTCAATTTCCGTTCTCCATAAAACTGAACGATCCTGTTACGTTTCGCGTTAAAAGTTTAAATTTCAGCACCTGAAATGTCTTTGCAAACCGAAAGAGGCCTATCAGTTAATTTTCCCTCAATTTTCTCACGCTGATGAAATTTTGTGTTGCAAAAACTGAATCCAAATCTAATTATTAACATTTATTATCTTTTAAGTAAGCAAATTACATAATTATATGCATTTTAAAATTCCGCGGCTAGTTGCCTCAACTGGTGACAGAAAGGCTGGCTCATTTTTTGCGCAAAGGATCAACCTGGCTGTCCAGCGCGGAAATGCAGCCAGTATTCTTGCCACCATTCTACATGGGCATGATTTGTATAGTTATTAGGATAAGTTAGCTTGAGTTCCTTATTGTATTCTTTCTCAATAAAAAACAATAAGTATTTTTATTATGTTCAAGGTCAACGATCAATTGATAGACATTCTTTGCCTAAAGCTTATCATCGTAATTATGTAGGCAGCGTATCACTCCATTCTTGCGTTTTTGTATATTATTGAAGATCATGACACCTAGCAGAAACTAAAATTGTTATTCCACTTTTGTGAGAAAAGTGGCGGGGTTTAGAAACATGCTATAGACTGCACACGTATCCCGATGCGTTGGTCGATTATTAGCTTCTCTTCTTTTCCCCTGACCATGTAACCGACTTTAATACTTGAGGATGGTCTAAAGGGAGGTAGGTTTTGGCTGGTGGGTGCGTTCGGCCGTGGCTAGTTACCACCCTATCGGCAAAGACGTACCGCCAAGCGATTTAGCGTTCCGGTACAATGTCGTGTAGAAACCGAAAGGGGTGTGGATTTTCATCCTCCTCCTAACAAGTTAGCACGCTTCCATCTTAGACTGCATCATCACTTACGCTAAAAGAAAGTTAACGCGCTTATCGACGTATGTGCACGCACCTTAATGTTTTAATATATAAAACATTATCTCCGTTGTTGATTCGACAAGTTCAAACAAGGCACATCAAACAAAGTTATCAAGCCCCATGGCGAAGAACTAGTAACAGTTTCAATATCGCGACCGACGCGTGGACGCCACGCGCCGCTTTCATCGGGAAAATCTTTATACCGGCCATCATAGATTAAACTTTATAGAAATGCCAATGTTTTCTACCAAAAGGTTTAAAACATTTGTTTATTTTAGCTAGACTTTTAAATTAACATATAATTTAAAAGTCTTACATCTTATGCATTACAAATAATACCCTCATGAGTTATTTATTATAGACTACATGCCCTTGAACAAAAAGTACATTTGAAATGACCCAATGTGAATAACTCTTAGAAGAGCACTATGCCGTCATTTCTAAGCGGTACAGGTGAGTACGCGAGTGAAGAGTAAGGCTTGCAAACCTTATATTTCGACTCCTGCGCTGCGATATGTGCAAAACACAGTAATAAATGACCTGACGAATGAGAAATGAGATGATTTTTCTTCTGCAATTGTCGACAATTAAATGTTTGTTCTGACTTTTTAGTACGGCACTAGGTTTTTCAACATTTCTTTTTAATCATCTTATCTCTAATATCGTTTACAAATCATTGTGTTCTGTATCTAATAAAGCTGATTTGATAATCTTCAAGCAAGAGAAGTAGAAGTAGCTTTTTGAGAAGTAGCTTCATGTACCTACTTAATTGATAAATTATTTTGTAAATTGGTACGTCTGACGATCTCATTCTTTGTAACAGTTCTATAGTATTTATATATTAACTGACTTCTAATATCACCTCTATTTACTAGAGGAATAAGAGTAAAACAGAGGAAACTATAGATTTTCTACTAGGTTAAGGGCCTACCTGACATTTAAATTAAATCTACTTATATTGATGCCATCTACGAGTAGTACTTAGTACAGTAAAACGTATAGTACGAGATCCGGCATCTATACTTCTATACTAATATTATAAAGCTGAAGAGTTTGTTTGTTGGATTGATTGAACGTGCTAATCTCAGGAACTACTGATTTGAAAAATTCTTCCAGTGTTAGATAGCCCGTTTATCGAGGAAGGTTATAGGCTATATAATATCTCCGTATTCTTACGGGAATCTGTTACTTAATTGGGATAAGAAATAAATGATAGAAAATATTCACATTGACACATTGAACATAGGTTGCCTTGTTAAATTGCGGCCAGATAGAGTTTAATGATTATTTTTTTTAATTTATTTAATCTCTTTCGCTCATTGGTTAATTATTTTATATCTTCTTTATTTTGTGCAAAAAGCGTAGTACCGTCTGTATACCTAAATTGTTGGCTGGAAATCTTTCGTCCGGCTACTGATATTTGCTTGTCCCAGTTTTCTATAACAATCCGGATTATAATATTCTGTACAGGTCTTGAAGAAGAGTGAAGACAAAATACATCCTTGCCGAACGCCAGGTTTTGGTCTTCAAACTTGCAGAGTCCAACTCTCCATTTATTAATCACGAGTTGTGTTTGAGAGAAAAGTATGTAATTAAAGCAGAACAACATTTTTGAAATCCGCTAATCTACGTCGTCTTAAAATATACCTACTGGCTGGCGATCACTTAAGAGCGCGCAATGCATCGGTACGATATGGATAAAATTCGAAGCACAAACGAGACGCCGAATTATGGCTTTCACGTGAGTGAAAAGCACGGAGCGATTGACGCGCGACGCAAATTTTATGACGTGAGCGCCAAAACCATTTTTACCTAATTGCAAGTAAATTAAACAACATAACGAAAAACAAAATGGCCATGTTCAAGATATATACCTAATTTTCTATGCAAAACAAAAATTTAAGAAAATAACTTTGCTTTTCCTGAGATTGAAAGCAAAATGTGAGCAAAACATGTATTTTAAAAAAAAATAAACTATCGAGAAAAGTTTTACAAATTGTGTATTTTGTATAGTCATAACGGAGCTAACACTTTGAAATATCATTTACCTAAATCAGGCTCCTAACTTTTCCAGAATCTGAGATCCAGAACCATTTGTAACCACCAAATTACATAATGCACACTCTTAATTCGTCTCGATCTGCAAGTTGTAGTCTGAAAAATTCTCCAAAGAACGGCCCTTAATAATGGGCCCATAGTATTGATTCACACAAGTATAGTTCTACTATTTTATCGCTATCGGCAACGACTTTATTGCTCCGCCAGTACTATCATTTGATGGGCGATATTATAGGTAAGCGGTCAACAACCAAAATCTAAACTCTACCCCTAACTGTTTAACGTTCGCCATTTTGTATCTTATAAACATAGAGATTTATCTCATTTCATTATATCAATGTCGAACTTGAAGTATTTTGCATTGAAATATGTCGAAATGTCTCTGCGCTAACCCCTCTCATTCTGAGAAGAGACTCGAGCTCAGCAGTGAGCCGAATATGGGTTGATAACGACAATGTCGAAATATTGAAACCGACTTTAGATATCATGAGTAGAAGTGAAATATTTATTAAATTTAAAAATTGCCGAGCCGTGATAGCCCAGTGGATATGACCTCTGCCTCCGATTTCGGAGGGTGTGGGTTCGAATCCGGTCCGGGCCATGCACCTCCAACTTTTCAGTTAGTCAAGAACTACAGACATTTTTCGATCTAAGCCGCTGGTCTATTATAAACGATGTCATAAGCCTCTTGTATATTTTTTTTTAATTATGCATCTCTAATCCAAAACTAGGTGTACAGTTGCGAAGTGTACAAAAACTATTCATAACGGGCTCTGTAGATCTAACTGCCGCAGATATTACAATATCTACGGCAGTTAGAGCAACAGAGCAGAATAGAAGTTTGTCGCTTATAATAATTCAACATTGGCTTGAGGACTTCATAACTGTATGCAGCAACTCTGAAACTCTGAAGTTACATTAAACAAACTCTGTTTACCACTCCCAAGGTACCGCTTCCTGAACTATTATATTGAAATACCTATATCTTATTACTTGTTTATCAAGCTACCTTTAATAAAAGCAAGCGTGCATTCCTTATGAATAGTTCAGAATTTATAACTGTCTTTTAGAAGCTGGTTGTAAGATTTATGCAACTTTCCCAAGAACAATATTGAACCGTCAATATAGTTTTATGAGACGAAACATCTCGTAATATCGTAAGGTAGGTATTTTAATAATAACTTTTGAATTTTCTATCAGAAGTATTTTCCATTATATTGAAGTTTCAATAGGGAACTGAGTCCATCGCAACGAAATAACGCAATCTATACTAATATTATAAAGCTGAAGAGTTTATTTCATTGAACGCGCTAATCTCAAGTCCGAAAAAATATTTCAGTGTAAGAAAAATTATATATCTAACACTGAAAGAAATTTTCACATCGGACCAGTAGTTCCTGAGATTAGCGCGTTCAATCAAACAAACAAACTCTTTAGCTATATATACATAGGTATTATATTAGTATTAGTAGTAGTAGAAGTATAGATTAAATTCACTGGATAATCTACTAAACTAAACTAGGTAATCTCTATTCTATAAAACTGATACTTGGATAAATGATGATTTAATGCCCTACAATATTAAAGCGGCCATAGACGATTGAGTGCATTGTGTATTTAGTGGTGTGTGAACATTATTACATCCATAGATTTAAACATCTATGATAGCTGCTTTTTTTTCTCATTTATTTATTTCTCTTTTTTTTTATTTTTTAACAATGATAAACATACAAAATATACAAAACAGTATTAAACTGCTATATTATTATGTATTAAGTAGGTATACGACCTATTTAAGAAGTAAGAATATAAATACGAACAAATAGACAAGATGATAACGTCAATTTTTACTAAAAATTATTGTCATAATTATATATCAAAAATTAATAAATAATGTAAGCTAAATATAATAAAATTTACAAAATATTAAAACTAAAAAGATGAAAATCTTGTGGTTTTAACTTATATTTGAAGGGATTTGGAGAAGGACACTGGAAGAATGGCAAGGTAAACACCAACATTCACTCTTTGGTAAACACCTTATTCTTGTATTTATTATGAGTAAACTAGACGACGCCCGTGACTTCTTCGTTAGGCTGGCCCAATGCGGATTGGCAGACTTCACATACGCAGAGAATTAAGAAAATTCCCTGGTATGCAGGTTTGATCACGATGTTATCCTTCACCGTTTGAGACACGTGATATTTAATTTCTTAAAATGCACACCCACACCCTCTGGATTCGAGCCCACACCCTCTGGAATCGGAGGCAGAGGTCATATCCATTGGGCTATGATACCTAATTTATACTAATTATACTAATATTATAAAGCCGAAGAGTTTGTTTGTTTGAACGAGCTAATCTCAGGAACTACTGTTCCGATTTGAAAAATTCTTTCAGTATTAGATAGCCCATTTATCGAGAAAGGCTATAGGCTAGATATTATCCCCGTATTTCTACGGGAACGGGAACCACGCGGGTAAAACCGCGCGGCGTCAGCCTCTTGATGGCTAATCTACTACATTTTTTCAGTTGCTGTACATGCAACCGTGGGTCCACT
The DNA here is from genome assembly GCF_947172395.1 of Bicyclus anynana. Taxonomy (NCBI): domain Eukaryota; kingdom Metazoa; phylum Arthropoda; class Insecta; order Lepidoptera; family Nymphalidae; genus Bicyclus; species Bicyclus anynana. Next base: position 3,056,827 of record NC_069110.1, read on the forward strand.
GGTTCAGGCAAACAGAATCTGCCTCTAGTCTGCCTGGTGCCGCGGGATGGCAAGCCTGAGTCCGGTGCTCGACCACAACCTTCTCACGCAACTACTAGTAAATCGAACGACTTCGAACTACTCGATGAGGACTACATAAAGAAGCATTTTAAATTGCCACAACGTGCTCTGTACCTTGACCCTTTCAGGTAGATATCCTAGGGTTCATTCTGATTACCAGTTTATTCCGACACCTCCCAGAAGGTGTCGGTCTTCATACGTCATGCTTATCACTGTTGAATGTAAGTTCACAGACATTATCTTGGTAAATCTTTATCAATGTATGAGTAGATAAAATAATGAAAGAAGAAAGAAAAATGAAAATATCTCCAGTACACCAGGACATCCAAGACAATATCCTGCGATGTGTGGCATAACCCAGAAAATGTCCCCAGCTCAGCACAATGCTACGTGACCATTTGAATTTGGACACGTAGCGCTGATTTTCAATTGGAACCACAGATTGGGTAACGCGACGAACACAGCCAACACAACCTTATAATCTAAACTAATACCTACACTAGTGCTAGTCAATTGGTCAGTTTGTCGTGCAATAAACCTTGGCTGAGTTTTTTCTGGGCTCTTATCGGACCAAGGTGCTTTTGGAATCCTCGGTATTTTTTTTTTCTGGTATGCAGGTTTCCTCACGACGTTTTTCCTTCACCGTTTGATATTTAATTTCTTAAAATGCACACAACTGAAAAGTTGGAGGTGCATGCCCCGGACCGAATTTGTACCCACACCCTCTGGAATCGGAGGCAGAGGTCATATCCACTGGGCTATCGCGGCTTAAGTATATACAAATTAGCCCTAGACTACAGTCTCACCTGATGGTAAGTGATGATGCAATCTAAAATGGAAGCGGGCTAACCTACGAGGAGGAGGATGAAAATCTACACCCCTTTCGTTTTCTACACGACATCGTACCGGAACGCTAAATCGCTTGGCGATACGTCTTTGTCAGTGGGGTGATAACTATCTACGGCCGAAAGCCAGACCTGGACCAATTAAGTAAACCAAAAGCCCAGCCGACGATCGAACCCAGGTCCTCCGTAAATCCACCGCGCATACCACTGCATCACGGAGGCCGTCAAAACGATTTAGCGTTCCGATACGATGTCCTGTAGAAACTCAAAGGAGTGTGGATTTTCATCCTTCATGACTAGTTAATCCGCTTCCATATTCGATTGCGTCATCACTAATACAAAGAATAAAAACATGAAATTTTTAATAAAAAAAAATACAACCGACTTGAAAACCTAAAAACGTACCCACTAAACTAAAAAGCGAAAAATAACATCATAATATGTTCTACGTGCCGATCAGTATGAAGGCGGTGCTAAATGGAATAATTTACGAACACACTAGTCATCTATATATTTTTTTAAAGTTCCCCTCAATATCTCCAGGATTCCATCATGAGATCTTGACATGATGGCAATGGGACCAAATAAGGAGTAGGTAGGTATATCGTTTAAAACAAAAAAAAATTGAAATCAGTCCACTTCGAGTAATCGGTGCACCTACATATCTACATTAAAAAAGTACCGATCAAATTGAGAACCTCCTACTTTTTGAAGTCGGTCAAAAATATAAAATTTGAATGTTTTACAGGCGACCTCTTATAACGTTTCCTATGACACAGGAGGAAGTTAAGCACTTCAACCTTGCGAGAAAGTATAAAATCAACCAACAGATATTGGACGGCTATCTAGATCCGAGTTCTGCTATCTCCGCGCCTAGTGTTTTCGTGAGCATACTTCTTTTAACATTATGTAGAGTAAATTACATTATATATCTTTACATCTGCAGTTTCGTCGTAATCAACCCATATACGGCTCACTGCTGAGCTCGAGTCTCCTCTCAGAATGAAAGGGGTTAGAGCAATAATCCACCACGCTGGCCCAATGCGGGTTGGCAGACTTCACACACGCAGATAATTAAGAAATTCTCTGGTGTGCAGGTTTTCTCAGGATGTTTTCCTTCACCGTTTGAGACACGCGATATTTAATTTCATAAAAGGCACACAACTGAAAAGTTGGAGGTGCATGCTCCGGACAGGATTCGAACCCACACCCTCCGGAATCGGAGGCAGAGGTCATATCCACAGGGCTATCACGGCTATCACGTAGATATGACTTATTCTGATAATAATTTATTTTCTTTCTTTCTTTCTTAATCAGCCTCAAACTGCCTCATTAGTCCAGTAGGTATGGTTAGCCTATAGCCTTGTTATAATAAATGTGCCTATTATTCTCTAATCAGTGCCTATGCAATAATAATGAACCAGTTTAAGACAAACTTGTCTAAAACTGGTCAATTTTAGTTTTATAGACAGTTTTCAAGATGTTAACTGGCTGTGACGTCACTCAGGTCTCAGCAGGCAACTAACACTACCTAGTTCTTTTTTGCAATGAACGGCTAAATGCTGAGCTGTAAACCTTTTCTGTTTTGTGTCACAGACAATCATAAAATCTATACTAATATTATAGAGCTGAAGAGTTTGTTTGTTTGTTTGTTTGATTGAATGCGCTAATCTCAGGAACTACTGGTCCGATTTCAAAAATTCTTTCAGTGTTAGATAGCCCATTTTTCGAGGAAGGCTATAGGCTATATATTATCCCTACGGGATAGTATTCCTACGGGAACGGGAACCACGCGAGTGAAACCGCGCGGCGTCAGCTAGTATATAAATAAAATAGGATGTACTATTTGTGACAATATATAAAATATTTTTTCAGCCATACGCAAAGTCCGAAGCGGAAAAAAGGAAAGAATCAGAGGAAGACGAAGAAATCATTTATATCTTGCAACTGCCAGACTGGGAGTTCCAGTGTCCTGAACACAACCAAATTATTAGGACGCCTAGGTAAAATCCCATTATTATGTTTTATTTTTGATACTGAACTGTGATAAAACATTCCTAACACCAACGGTTTTATACAATTAGATATGTTACGTGCTTAAAAAGTACCCAATCCGAATTTAGCTACTCCAATGAGCGCACCCTTACACAATTTTGTGTTTATTTACACTACATATTTATGTATATTATAGTTTTTACACTTTCGAACACAACTCGACATTGTAGATAATATTTAGGTATTATTTGTCTAAATAACTTTCGTTGTTTACTAAGTGACTAAATGAAATTAAGACAATTTGCCACCTTTGTGGCTAATTGAGCCGAACTTAGAACTTTCATGTTTCTTTTCTATTAGGAGCCAGAAGTAATAATTTCTATGTATTCATAAAAACTAACATTGTAGAGAGTTAAAGTTTATGGTTTTGAAGGGGTTAATCTCTGAATCTGCTGGATTTAGAAAATTCTTTTACCACTAGAAAACCACGTTATTTGTAACTGACACTATGCTATTTTGTCCCGTTTACCGTTACCGATCTACTTGCTTCGAGATGAATATACCTAATAAAAACTGACTTCTTACTAAAGACATCTATCTTTTTATCTTTAAATATTTTCTACCGCCATCTCGTGACTAAACATTTCATACAATTTCAACTTTAATAACCACCTCCATTTGTCTATTTATCTAAGAAGTTCCGCGAGTTGGTAATAGATGGAGACAGTAGATATTTTTAAGAAGTTCTGTGAGTTGATAATAGATGGAGG